>NW_026967675.1:45000-206768 GCF_028390025.1 Pseudophryne corroboree | reverse complement strand
CCTCCCCGTGTTCTGTCACTGTGTCACCCCCCCGTGTTCTGTCACTGTGTCACACCCCCCCCCCGTGTTCTGTCACTGTGTCACACCCCCCCGTGTTTTGTCACTGAGTCACACCCCCCCGTGTTCTGTCACTGTGTCACACCCCCCCCGTGTTCTGTCACTGTGTCACACCCCCCCGTGTTCTGTCACTGAGTCACACCCCCCCGTGTTCTGTCACTGTGTCACACCCCCCCGTGTTCTGTCACTGTGTCACCCCCCCGTGTTCTGTCACTGTGTCACACCCCCCCATGTTCTGTCACTATGTCACCCCCCCCCCGTGTTCTGTCACTGTGCCACCTCCCCGTGTTCTGTCACTGTGTCACACCCCCGTGTTCTGTCACTGTGTCACCCCCCCCCGTGTTCTGTCACTATGTCACACCCCCCGTGTTCTGTCACTGTGTCACACCCCCCCGTGTTCTGTCACTATGTCACACCCCCGTGTTCTGTCACTGTGTCACCCCCCCCGTATTCTGTCACTGTCACCTCCCCGTATTCTGTCACTGTCACCTCCCCGTGTTCTGTCACTGTGTCACACCCCCCATGTTCTGTCACTGTGTCACCCCCCGTGTTCTGTCACTATGTCACACCCCCCCGTGTTCTGTCACCCCCACCCTCCCCGTGTTCTTTCACTATGTCACACCCCCCATGTTCTGTCACCGTGTCACACATCCGTGTTCTGTAACTTTCACCCCCCCCTCCCCGTGTTCTGTCACCGTGTCACCCCCACCGTGTTCTGTCACCGTGTCACACCTTTCCCCAGGGGCCATAAGACACTGGATAATTTGCTTGCTGCACAATAATTATCCTAAATAATAAGAATTTACTTACCGATAATTCTATTTCTCGGAGTCCGTAGTGGATGCTGGGGTTCCTGAAAGGACCATGGGGAATAGCGGCTCCGCAGGAGACAGGGCACAAAAAGTAAAGCTTTAGGATCAGGTGGTGTGCACTGGCTCCCCTCCCCCCCCTATGACCCTCCTCCAAGCCTCAGTTAGGATACTGTGCCCGGACGAGCGTACACAATAAGGAAGGATTTTGAATCCCGGGTAAGACTCATACCAGCCACACCAATCACACTGTACAACCTGTGATCTGAACCCAGTTAACAGTATGATAACAGAGGAGCCTCTGAAAAGATGGCTCACAACAATAATAACCCGATTTTTGTAACTATGTACAAGTATTGCAGATAATCCGCACTAGGGATGGGCGCCCAGCATCCACTACGGACTCCGAGAAATAGAATTATCGGTAAGTAAATTCTTATTTTCTCTATCGTCCTAGTGGATGCTGGGGTTCCTGAAAGGACCATGGGGATAATACCAAAGCTCCCAAACGGGCGGGAGAGTGCGGATGACTCTGCAGCACCGAATGAGAGAACTCCAGGTCCTCCTTAGCCAGGGTATCAAATTTGTAGGATTTTACCAACGTGTTTGCCCCTGACTAAATAGCCGCTCGGCAAAGTTGTAAAGCCGAGACCCCTCGGGCAGCCGCCCAAGATAAGCCCACCTTCCTTGTGGAATGGGCATTTACATATTTTGGCTGTGGCAGGCCTGCCACAGAATGTGCAAGCTGAATTGTATTACACATCCAACTAGCAATAGTCTGCTTAGAAGCAAGAGCACCCAGTTTGTTGGGTGCATACAGGATAACAGCAAGTCAGTTTTCCTGACTCCAGCCGTCCTGGAACCTATATTTACAGGGCCCTGACAACATCTAGCAACCTGGAGTCCTCCAAGTCCCTAGTAGGCGCAAAGCACCAAAATAAGCTGGTTCAGGTGAAACACTGACACCACCTTAGGGAGAGAACTGGGGACGAGTCCGCAGCTCTGCCCTGTCCAAATGGACAACCAGATATGGGCTTTTTTGAGAAAAAAACCACCAATTTGACACTCGCCTGGTCCAGGCCAGGGCCAAGAGCATGGTCACTTTTCATGTGAGATGCTTCAAATCCACAGATTTGACTGGTTTTAAACCAATGTGATTTGAGGAATCCCAGAACTACGTTGAGATCCCACAGTGCCACTGGAGGCACAAAAGGGGGTTGTATATGCAATACTCCCTTGACAAACTTCTGGACTTCAGGAACTGAAGCCACTTCTTTCTGGAAGAAAATCGACAGGGCCGAAATTTGAACCTTAATGGACCCCAATTTGAGGCCCATAGACACTCCTGTTTGCAGGAAATGCAGGAATCGACCGAGTTGAAATTTCTTCGTGGGGCCTTTCTGGCCTCACACCACGCAACATATTTTTGCCACATGTGGTGATAATGTTGTGCGGTCACCTCCTTTCTGGCTTTGACCAGGGTAGGAATGACCTCTTCCGGAATGCCTTTTTCCCTTAGGATCCGGCGTTCCACCGCCATGCCGTCAAACGCAGCTGCGGTAAGTCTTGGAACAGACATGGTACTTGCTGAAACAAGTCCCTTCTTAGCGGCAGAGGCCATAAGTCCTCTGTGAGCATCTCTTGAAGTTCCGGGTACCAAGTCCTTCTTGGCCAATCCGGAGCCATGAGTATAGTTCTTACTCCTCTACGTCTTATAAGTCTCAGTACCTTAGGTATGAGAAGCAGAGGATGGAACACATACACCGACTGGTACATCCATGGTGTTACCAGAACGTCCACAGCTATTGCCTGAGGGTCTCTTAACCTGGCGCAATACCTGTCCCGTTTTTTGTTCAGACGGGACGCCATCATGTCCACCTTTGGTATTTCCCAACGGTTTACAATCATGTGGAAAACTTCCCGATGAAGTTTCCATTCTGCCGGGTGGAGGTCGTGCCTGCTGAGGAAGTCTGCTTCCCAGTTTCCATTCCCGGAATGAAACACTGCTGACAGTGCTATCACATGATTTTCCGCCCTGCGAAAAGTCCTTGCAGTTTTTGCCATTGCCCTCCTGCTTCTTGTGCCGCCCTGTCTATTTACGTGGGCGACTGCCGTGATGTTTTTCCCACTGGATCAATACCGGCTGACCTTGAAGCAGAGGTCTTGCTAAGCTTAGAGTATTATAAATTTACCCTTAGCTCCAGTATATTTATGTGGAGAAAAGTCTCCAGACTTGATCACACTCCCTGGAAATTTTTTCCTTGTGTGACTGCTCCCCAGCCTCTTGGGCTGGCCTCCGTGGTCACCAGCATCCAATCCTGAATGCCGAATCTGCGGCCCTCTAGAAGATGAGCACTCTGTAACCACCACAGGAGAGACACCCTTGTCCTTGGATATAGGGTTATCCGCTGATGCATCTGAAGATGCGATCCGGACCATTTGTCCAGCAGATCCCACTGAAAAATTCTTGCGTGAAATCTGCCGAATGGAATTGCTTCGTAGGAAGTCACCATCTTTACCAGGACCCTTGTGCAATGATGCACTGATTTTAGGAGGTTCCTGACTAGCTCGGATAACTCCCTGGCTTTCTCTTCCGGGAGAAACACCTTTTTCTGGACTGTGTCCAGAATCATCCCTAGGCACAGCAGACTTGTCGTCGGGATCAGCTGCGATTTTGGAATATTTAGAATCCACCCGTGCTGTTGTAGCAGTATCCGAGATAGTGCTACTCCGACCTCCAACTGTTCCCTGGACTTTGCCCTTATCAGGAGATCGTCCAAGTAAGGGATAATTAAGACGCCTTTTCTTCGAAGAAGAATCATCATTTCGGCCATTACCTTGGTAAAGACCCGGGGTGCCGTGGACAATCCAAACGGCAGCGTCTGAAACTGATAGTGACAGTTCTGTACCACGAACCTGAGGTACCCTTAGTGAGAAGGGCAAATTTTGGACATGGAGGTAAGCATCCCTGATGTCTCGGGACACTATATAGTCCCCTTCTTCATGGTTCGTTATCACTGCTCTGAGTGACTCCATCTTGATTTGAACCTTTGTAAGTGTTCAAATTTTTTTAGATTTAGAATAGGTCTCACCTAGCCTTCTGGCTTCAGTACCACAATATAATGTGGAATAATACCCCTTTTCTTGTTGTAGGAGGGGTAATTTGATTATCACCTGCTGGGAATACAGCTTGTGAATTGTTTCCCATACTGCCTCCTTGTCGGAGAGAGACCTTGGTAAACCAGACTTCAGGAGCCTGCGAAGGGGAAACGTCTCGACATTCCAATCTGTACCCCTGGGATACTACATGTAGGATCCAGGGGTCCTGTACGGTCCCAGCGTCATGCTGAGAGCTTGGCAGAAGCGGTGGAACGCTTCTGTTCCTGGGAATGGGCTGCCTGCTGCAGTCTTCTTCCCTTTCCTCTATCCCTGGGCAGATATGACTCTTATAGGGACGAAAGGACTGAGGCTGAAAAGACGGTGTCTTTTTCTGCAGAGATGTGACTTAGGGTAAAAACGGTGGATTTTCCAGCAGTTGCCGTGGCCACCAGGTCCGATGGACCGACCCCAAATAACTCCTCTTCCTTTATACGGCAATACACCTTTGTGCCGTTTGGAATCTGCATCACCTGACCACTGTCGTGTCCATAAACATCTTCTGGCAGATATGGACATCGCACTTACTCTTGATGCCAGAGTGCAAATATCCCTCTGTGCATCTCGCATATATAGAAAATGCATCCTTTAAATGCTCTATAGTCGATAAAATACTGTCCCTGTCAAGGGTATCAATATTTTTAGTCAGGGAATCCGACCAAGCCACCCCAGCTCTGCACATCCAGGCTGAGGCGATCGCTGGTCGCAGTATAACACCAGTATGTGTGTATATACTTTATGATATTTTCCAGCCTCCTGTCAGCTGGCTCCTTGAGGACGGCCCTATCTATAGACGGTACCGCCACTTGTTTTGATAAGCGTGTGAGCGCCTTATCCACCCTAAGGGGTGTTTCCCAACGCGCCCTAACTTCTGGCGGGAAAGGGTATACCGCCCATAATTTTCTATCGGGGGGAACCCACGCATCATCACACACTTCATTTAATTTATCTGATTCAGGAAAAACTACGGTAGTTTTTTCACATCCCACATAATACCCTCTTTTGTGGTACTTGTAGTATCAGAAATATGTAACACCTCCTTCATTGCCCTTAACGTGTGGCCCTAATAAGGAATACGTTTGTTTATTCACCGTCGACACTGGATTCAGTGTCCGTGTCTGTGTCGACCGACTAAAGTAAACGGGCGTTTTAAAACCCCTGACGGTGTTTCTGAGACGTCTGGACCGGTACTAATTGTTTGTCGGCCGTCTCATGTCGTCAACCGACCTTGCAGCGTGTTGACATTATCACGTAATTCCCTAAATAAGCCATCCATTCCGGTGTCGACTCCCTAGAGAGTGACATCACCATTACAGGCAATTGCTCCGCCTCCTCACCAACATCGTCCTCATACATGTCGACACACACGTACCGACACACAGCACACACAGAGGGAATGCTCTGATAGAGGACAGGACCCACTAGCCCTTTGGAGAGACAGAGGGAGAGTTTGCCAGCACACACCAAAAACGCTATAATTATATAGGGACAACCTTATATAAGTGTTTTCCCTTATAGCATCTTTTATATATTTCTAACGCCAAATTAGTGCCCCCCCTCTCTGTTTTAACCCTGTTTCTGTAGTGCAGTGCAGGGGAGAGCCTGGGAGCCTTCCCTCCAGTCTTTCTGTGAGGGAAAATGGCGCTGTGTGCTGAGGAGATAGGCCCCGCCCCTTTTTCGGCGGGCTCGTCTCCCGCTCTTTAATGGATTCTGGCAGGGGTTAAATATCTCCATATAGCCCCCGGAGGCTATATGTGAGGTATTTTTAGCCAAAAAAGGTTTTCATTTGCCTCCCAGGGCGCCCCCCTCCCAGCGCCCTGCACCCTCAGTGACTGCCGTGTGAAGTGTGCTGAGAGGAAATGGCGCACAGCTGCAGTGCTGTGCGCTACCTTAAGAAGACTGAGGAGTCTTCTGCCGCCGATTCTGGACCTCTTCTCGTTTCAGCATCTGCAAGGGGGCCGGCGGCGAGGCTCCGGTGACCATCCAGGCTGTACCTGTGATCGTCCCTCTGGAGCTAATGTCCAGTAGCCAAAGAAGCCAATCCATCCTGCACGCAGGTGAGTTCACTTCTTCTCCCCTAAGTCCCTCGTTGCAGTGATCCTGTTGCCAGCAGGACTCACTGTAAAATAAAAAACCTAAGCTAAACTTTTCTAAGCAGCTCTTTAGGAGAGCCACCTAGATTGCACCCTTCTCGGCCGGGCACAAAAATCTAACTGAGGCTTGGAGGAGGGTCATAGGGGGAGGAGCCAGTGCACACCACCTGATCCTAAAGCTTTACTTTTTGTGCCCTGTCTCCTGCGGAGCCGCTATTCCCCATGGTCCTTTCAGGAACCCCAGCATCCACTAGGACGATAGAGAAAATAAGACTTTACTCACCGGTAAATCTATTTCTCGTAGTTCGTAGTGGATGCTGGGAACTCCGTAAGGAACATGGAATAGCGGCTCCGCAGGAGACTGGGCACAACTAAAGAAAGCTTTAGGACTACCTGGTGTGCACTGGCTCCTCCCACCATGACCCTCCTCCAAGCCTCAGTTAGGATACTGTGCCCGGAAGAGTTGACACAATAAGGAAGGATTTAGAATCCCGGGTAAGACTCATACCAGCCACACCAATCACACCGTATAACTCGTGATACTATACCCAGTTACCAGTATGAAACATAACTGAGCCTCTCAATAGATGGCTCACAACAATAACCCTTTAGTTAGGCAATAACTATATACAAGTATTGCAGACAATCCGCACTTGGGATGGGCGCCCAGCATCCACTACGGACTACGAGAAATAGAATTACCGGTGAGTAAAATCTTATTTTCTCTGACGTCCTAGTGGATGCTGGGAACTCTGTAAGGACCATGGGGATTATACCAAAGCTCCCAAACGGGCGGGAGAGTGCGGATGACTCTGCAGCACCGAATGAGAGAACTCCAGGTCCTCCTCAGCCAGGGTATCAAATTTGTAGAATTTTGCAAACGTGTTTGACCCTGATCAAGTAGCAGATCGGAAAAGTTGTAAAGCCGAGACCCCTCGGGCAGCCGCTCAAGAAGAGCCCACCTTCCTCGTGGAATGGGCTTTTACCGATTTAGAATGCGGCATTCCAGCCGCAGAATGCGCAAGCTGAATTGTGCTACAAATCCAGCGAGCAATAGTCTGCTTTGAAGCAGGAGCACCCACCTCGTTGGGTGCATACAGAATAAACAGCGAGTCAGTTTTTCTAACTCCAGCCGTCCTGGAAACATACGTTTTCAAGGCCCTGAGTACATCCAGTAACTTGGAATCCTCCAAGTCCTTAGTAGCCGCAGGCACCACAATAGGGTGGTTCAAATGAAAAGCTGATACTACCTTAGGGAGGAATTTGGGACGAGTCCGCAATTCTGCCCTATCCACATGAAAAATCAGATAAGGGCTTTTACATAATAAAACCAAAAATTCTGACACACGCCTGGCCGAAACCAAGGCCAACAGCATGACCACTTTCCACATGAGATATTTTAAATCCACGGTTTTGAGTGGCTCAAACCAATGTGACTTTAGGAAACCCAACACCACGTTGAGATCCCAAGGTGCCACTGGAGGCACAAAAGGGGGCTGAATATTCAGTCCTCCCCTGACAAATGTCTGAACTTCAGGCAGTGAAGCCAGTTCTTTCTGGAAGAAAATCGACAGAGCCGAGATCTGTACCTTAATGGAACCCAATTTTAGTCCCATAGTCACTCCTGCCTGCAGGAAGTGCAGAAATCGACCCAGCTGAAATTCCTCTGTTGGGGCCTTCCTGGCCTCGCACCACGCAACATATTTTTGCCATATGCGGTGATAGTGTTTTGCAGTTACATCTTTCCTGGCTTTAATCAGCGTAGGAATGACTTTCTCCGGAATGCCCTTTTCCTTCAGGATCCGGCGTTCAACCGCCATGCCGTCAAACGCAGCCGCGGTAAGTCTTGGAACAGACAGGGAGCCTGCTGCAGCAGGACCTGTCTGAGCGGTAGAGGCCATGGGTCCTCTGAGATTATTTCTTGAAGTTCCGGGTACCAAGTTCTTCTTGGCCAATCCGGAACAATGAGTATAGT
Organism: Pseudophryne corroboree; assembly: GCF_028390025.1. Lineage (NCBI taxonomy): Eukaryota > Metazoa > Chordata > Amphibia > Anura > Myobatrachidae > Pseudophryne > Pseudophryne corroboree. The sequence goes on along the minus strand of NW_026967675.1, from coordinate 198,678 downwards.
TCTTACTCCTCTTTTCCTTATTATCCTCAGTACCCTGGGTGTGAGAGGGAGAGGAAGAGGAGGGAACACATAAACCGACTGGTACACCCACGGTGTCACTAGAGCTTCCACAGCTATTGCCTGAGGGTCTCTCGACCTGGCGCAATATCTTTCTAGCTTTTTGTTTAGGCGGGACGCCATCATGTCCACCTGTGGCCTTTCCCAACGGTTTACAATCAGTTGAAAGACTTCTAGATGAAGTCCCCACTCTCCCGGGTGTAGGTCGAGTCTTCTGAGGAAGTCTGCTTCCCAGTTGTCCACTCCCGGAATGAACACTGCTAACACGTGATTTTCCGCCCATCGGAGAATCCTTGTGGCTTCTGCCATCGCCAACCTGCTTCTTGTGCCGCCCTGTCAGTTTACATGGGCGACTGCCGTGATGTTGTCTGATTGGATCAGTACCGGCTGGTTTTGAAGCAGGGATCTTGCCTGACTTAGGGCATTGTAAATGGCCCTCAGTTCCAATATTATGTAGGGAAATCTCCTGATTTGTCCCAGGAAGTTTCTTCCCTGTGTGACTGCCCCCCAGCCTCGAAGGCTGGCATCCGTGGTCGCCAGGATCCAGTCCTGTATGCCGAATCTGCGGCCCTCTTAGAGATGAGCACTCTGCAGCCACCACAGCAGAGACACCCCGGTCCTTGGAGACAGGGTTATCAGTCGATGCATCTGAAGATGCGATCCGGATCACTTGTCCAACAAGTTCCCACTGAAAAGTTCTTGCATGGAACCTGCCGAATGGAATTGCTTCGTAAGAAGCTACCATCTTTCCCAGGACTCGCGTGCAGTGATGCACCGAGACCTGTTTTGGTTTCAGGAGGCCTCTGACTAGAGATGACAACTCCTTGGCTTTCCCCTCCGGGAGAAACACTTATTTCTGGTCTGTGTCCAGAACCATACCCAGGAACAGTAGACGCGTCGTAGGAACCAGCTGTGACTTTGGAATATTCAGAATCCAGCCGTGCTGTCGTAGCACTTCCCAAGATAGTGCTACTCCGACCAACAACTGCTCCCTGGACCTCGCCTTTATAAGGAGATTGTCCAAGTACGGGATAATTATTTCCGGCCATTACGTTGGTAAATACCCTCGGTGCCGGGGACAGACCAACGGCAACGTCTGGAATTGGTAATGACAATCCTGTACCACAATTTTGAGGTACCCCTGGTGAGGAGGGTAGATAGGGACATGCAGGTAAGCATCCATGATGTCCAGTGATACCCTGAAATTCTCCAGGCTTGCAATAATCGCCCTGAGCGATTTCATCTTGAACTTGAACGTTCGTATATAAATGTTCAAGGATTTCAATTTTAGAATGGGTCTCACCGAACCGTCCGGTTTCGGTACCCCAAACATTTTGGAATAGTAACCCCGGCCTTGTTGAAGGAGGGGTACCTTGATTTCACCTGCTGGAAGTACAGCTTGTGATTTGCCGCCAGTACTACCTCCCTTTCACCGAGAGCAGCAGGCAAGGCTGATGTGAGGTAACGGCGAGGGGGAGTCGCCTCGAACTCCAGCTTGTATCCCTGTGATACTCCTTGGAGAACCTAGGGATCCACCTGTGGGCAAGCCCCCTGGTCCCCGAAGTTCCCGAGACGCGCCCCCACCGCACCTGTCTCAACCTGTGGAGCCCCAGCGTCATGCGGTGGACTGGAGGAAGCAGGGGAAGTTTTCGATCCTGGGAACTGGCTGTGCAGCTTTTTCCCACTTCCCTTGTCTCTGTGCAGAAAGGAAGCGCCTTTGGCCCGCTTGCTTTTCTGAAGCCGAAAGGACTGTACCTGATAATACAGTGCTTTCTTAGGCTGTGAGGAGACCTGAGGTAAAAAAAAAATTCTTCCCAGCTGTTGCTGTGGATACGAGGTCCCAGAGACCATCCCCAAACAATTCCTTACCCTTATAAGGCAGAATCTCCATGTGCCTTTTAAAGTCAGCATCACCTGTCCACTGCCGGGTCTCTAATACCCTCCTGGCAGAATGGACATTGCATTAATTCTGGATGCCAGCCGGCAAATATCCCTCTGTGCATCCCTCATATATAAGACGACGTCTTTAATATGCTCTATGTTAGCACAATATTATCCCTGTCTAGGGTATTAATATTATCTGACAGGGTAACAGACCCTGCTGCAGCAGCACTATTCATGCTGAGGCAATTGCAGGTCTCAGTATAGTACCTGAGTGTGTATATACAGACTTCAGGATAGCTTCCTGCTTTTTATCAGCAGGCTCCTTTAAAGTGGCCGTATCCTAAGACGGCAGTGCCACCTTTTTTGACAAGCGTGTGAGCGCCTTATCCACCCTAGTGGATATCTCCCAACGTGCCCTATCCTCTGGCGGGAAAGGGCACGCCAGCAGTAACTTTTTAGAAATTACCAGGTTCTTATCGGGGAAACCCACGCTTCTTCACACACTTCATTCACTCATCGGATGGGGGAACAAAACACTGGCTGCTTTTTCTCCCCAAACATAAAACCCTTTTTTAGTGGTACTTGGGTTAATGTCAGAAATGTGTAACACATTTTTTATTGCCGAGATCATGCTACGGATGGTCCTAGTGGATTGTGTATATGTCTCAACCTCGTCGACACTGGAGTCATACTTCGTGTCAACATCTGTGTCTGTCATCTGAGGTAGCGGGCGTTTTTGAGCCCCTGATGACTTTTGAGACGCCTGGACAGGCACGGGCTGAGAAGCCGGCTGTCCCACAGCTGTTACGTCATCCAGCCTTTTATGTAAGGAGTTGACACTGTCGGTTAATACCTTCCACCTAACCATCCACCCTGGTGTCGGCCCCACAGGGGGCGACAGCACATTTATCGGCATCTGCTCCGCCTCCGCATAACTTTTCTCCTCAAACATGTCGACACAGCCGTACCGACACACCGCACACACACAGGGAATGCTCTGACTGAGGACAGGACCCCACAAAGTCCTTTGGGGAGACAGAGAGAGAGTATGCCAGCACACACCAGAGCGCTATATAATGCAGGGATTAACACTATAACTGAGTGATTTTTCCCCCAATAGCTGCTTGTATACACATAATTGCGCCTAAATTTAGTGCCCCCCCTCTCTTTTTAACCCTTTGAGCCTGAAAACTACAGGGGGGAGCCTGGGGAGCTGTCTCCCAGCTGCACTGTGAAGAAAAAATGGCGCCAGTGTGCTGAGGGAGATAGCTCCGCCCCTTTTTCGTGGACTTTTCTCCCGCTTTTTTAAGGATTCTGGCAGGGGTAATTATCACATATATAGCCTCTGGGGCTATATATTGTGATTGTTTTGCCAGCCAAGGTGTTTTTATTGCTTCTCAGGGTGCCCCCCCCCCCCAGCGCCCTGCACCCTCAGTGACCGGAGTGTGAAGTATGTATGAGGAGCAATGGCGCACAGCTGCAGTGCTGTGCGCTACCTTGGTGAAGACTGAAGTCTTCTGCCGCTGATTTTCCGGACCTCTTCTTGCTTCTGGCTCTGTAAGGGGGGCGGCGGCGCGGCTCCGGGAACGAACACCAAGGCCAGTTCCATGCGGTCGATCCCTCTGGAGCTAATGGTGTCCAGTAGCCTAAGAAGCCCAAGCTAGCTGCAAGCAGGTAGGTTCGCTTCTTCTCCCCTTAGTCCCTCGGTGCAGTGAGCCTGTTGCCAGCAGGTCTCACAGTAAAATAAAAAACCTAAACTATACTTTCTTTCTAGGAGCTCAGGAGAGCCCCTAGTGTGCATCCAGCTCGGCCGGGCACAAAAATCTAACTGAGGTCTGGAGGAGGGTCATAGTGGGAGGAGCCAGTGCACACCAGGTAGTCCTAAAGCTTTCTTTAGTTGTGCCCAGTCTCCTGCGGAGCCGCTATTCCATGGTCCTTACGGAGTTCCCAGCATCCACTAGGACGTCAGAGAAAGAATGTTAATGTGTAAAAAGGCTCTCTACCTGCCGTAATGTGTGTAAAAGGGGCTCTACCTGGTGTAATGTGTGTAAGTGGCACTGTGTGGCGCAATTTGAATAATGGAGACTATTGTGCAGCCTAATATGAATCTGTATTATTTTTTGCCCACACCCCTTCCACATGAAGCCACTTCCCTATATTTTTGGCAAGTGGGGCGAGCTGCTATTTTGTATGTGGCCCTCGGATACTGACAGGAAATGTCAAGTGGCCCCTCAGCTGAAATAATTGCCCACCCCTGCTCTACGGACTACTAGAAAAAGATTTACCAGTAGCTAATTAAAATCATATTTTCTCTTACATCCTAGAGGATGCTGGGAAACCATTTAGTACCATTGGGATGTAATGGACCAAAGCTCCCAAACCGGGTGGGAGAGTGCTGAGGTTCCTGCAGAACTGATTGACCAAACTGAAGGTCCTCAGAAGCCAAGGTATCAAACTTGTAAAACTTGGCAAACGTGTTTGAACCCGACCAAGTAGCTGCTCGGCAGAGCTGTAAAGCCGAGACACCCCGTGCAGCCGCTCAGGCGTAACCCACCAACTTAGTAGAGTGGGCCTGTACAGATTTTGGATTCGGCAAACCTACCGTGGAATAAGCATGTTGGATAGTGAGCCAGATCCAGCGTGCAATCGACTGCTTTGAATCAGGACACCCATTCTTGTTGGCATCATAGAGAAGGACAGCGAGTCCAATTTCCTGGTACGAGCCATTCGCTTTACATATACCTTCAAAGCCCATACAACGCCCGAGGACTTTGAAACAGTAGAGGCGTCTGTAACAACCGGAACCACAATTGGCTGGTTGATGTGAAACGCCGACACCACCTTAGGAAGGAATTGCTGATGAGTCCTGAGTTCAGCTCTGTCCTCATGGAAAATCAAGTAGGGGCTCGTGCGACAACGCCCCCAGTTCAGATATGCGTCTTGCTGAAGCCAAGACCCTCAGCGTGACAGTCTTCCACATAAGATACTTTACGTCTACCTCCAGTAACGGTTCAAACCAGTCTGACTGGAGGAATCGTAGAACCAACCTGAGATCCCAGGGTTCTGTGGGAGGCACAAAGGGAGGTTGGATATGAAGGACACCCTTCAAGAACGTCTGTACTTCAGGCAGAGAAGCCAATTGTTTCTGAAAGAAAATAGACAAGGCCAAAACCTGAAACCTAGGCGTAGGCTCACATCCACTCCCGACTGCAGAAAAAGCAGGAAAACGTCCCAGATGAAATTCTACCGTAGAATAGTGTCTGCTCTCACACCAAGAGACATATTTCTTCCAGATATGATGGTAATGTTTTGACGTTACCCCCTTCCTGGCCTTGTCAGGAATCCCTCTCTGGCTAGAATCAGCAGTTCAACTTCCATGCCATCAAACGTAGCCGTGGTAAGTCTTGATAAACGAATGGGCCCTGCTGCAGAAGATCCTCTTGAAGAGGCAGAGGCCATGGATCTTCGATTAGCATATCGAGAAGATCCGCATACCAGGCCCTTCGTGGCGAGTCCGGAGCAATCAGGATTGCTTGAACTCTTTCCCTTTTTATTCTTTTGAGAACTCTTGGGATCAGAGGAACTGGAGGAAACAAGTACACCAGCTGGAAGACCCACAGAGTTGTCAGGGCGTCGATCGCTACAGCCTGTGGGTCCCTCAACCTGGAACAATACCGCTTGAACTTCTTGTTGAGTCGAGAGGCCATCATGTTGATTTTTGGATAACTCCACTGATGTGTCAGCCACTAGAACACCTCCGAGTGGAGGCCCCATTCCACCGGGTGCAGGTCGTGTCTGCTGAGGAAATCTGCTTCCCAGTTGTCTACTCCCGGAATGAAGACCGACAACAATGCCACAGCGTGTTTTTCCTCCCAGAAGAGAATTCTTGACACCTGACATTGCGGCACTGCTTTTCGTTCCGCCCTGACGGTTTATGTATGTCACCGCCGTCACATTGTCAGATTGGACCTGAATGGCCCGATTCTGAAGAAGATACGAGGCCTGCAGAAGAGCGTTGTAAATAGCCTTGAGTTCCAGGATGTTTATCGGAAGGACGGCTTCCAGATTTGACCATCTTCCCTGAAACTATACCCCAACCCCCTGGTGACTGCGCCCCAACCTCTGAGAATAGCATCTGTGGTTAGTAGAATCCAATTCTGAATACCGAACCTCCGACCCTTGACTAGGTGAGAAGTTTGTAGCCACCACAGGAGGGAGATCCTGGCTTTTGGCGACATACGAATCCTCTGGTGCATGTGAAGATGCAATCCGGACCATTCAACAGATCCAGCTGGAAGGGCCTCGCATGAAACCTTCCGTACTGAATTGATTCGTAATAAGCCACCATTTTTCCCAGAAGTCAGACCTGAGATTCTGGTCGGCTTCAACACGGCCCGAACCATCGACTGGATTACCATAGCCTTTTCCAAGAAAAGGAACACTTTCTGAGACTCTGTGTCCAGTATCATTCCCAGGAAATGAAGCCTCTAGGTGAGATTTTGGTAGGTTCAGAATCCACCCGTGATCCAGGAGTAGTCTGGTTGATAGACCAATGTTCTCCAACAACTGCTCCCTGGACGGTGCCTTTATCAGAAGATCGTCCAGGTGCAAATTATGTTCACTCCCTGTTTGCAAAAAGTAACATCATCTCAGCCATCACTTTGGTGAACACCCTCGATGCCGTGGAGAGACCAAATGGCAGGGCCTGGAACTGGTAGTGACAGTCCTGCAGTGCAAACCGTAGATAAGCCTGATGAGGCGGCCAGATCGGAATGTGAAGGTACACATCCTTGATATCCAGAGACACTAGGAATTCACCCTCTTCCAGACCTGAGATCCCTGCTCTCAGAGACTCCATCTTGAAATTGAACACTTGTAAGTGCGGGTTTAGTGACTTGAGGTTCAGAATCGGTTTTACTAAACCGTCCGGTTTCGGTACCACAAACAAGCTGGAATAGTAACCTTTGTTTTGTAGATGAGGTGGAACTGGAACAATGACCTGGGTCTGTACCAATTTTTGAATGGTGTCCTGTAAAGTTATACATGCCTCTTGTGAAACTGGTAAGCCTGATTTGAAGAATCTGTGAGGTGGGAGCTCCTGGAACTCCAGTCTGTATCCCTGGGATATAAGATCTATTACCCAGAGATCCTGGCACGATCTTGTCCAGATGTGACTGTAGAATTTTAGCCGGGCTCCCACCCGCCAGTCTTCCAGGCATCGTGGTCCACTGGTTCTGAGGAAGCAGAGCCTGACCCCAATTCCTGTGAACCAGCAAACGCCTGGTTTTCGTGGTTTTTCTCTAGCGCCTCTGGTGGCGGTAGAACCACCTCTGGCCTTGCCCCTAAACTTGGCAGTCTGAAAGGACTGTAATTTGGGTCCTGAGAAGGCCTTCCTAGTTGGAGGAGATGCAGAAGGTTGGTATGTGGACTTACCCACAGTAGCTTTGGAGATCCATTTGCCTAGTTCATCTCCAAATAAGGCCTCGCCTGCGAAGGGTAGGCATTCTACGCCTTTCGTGACGTCCGCAGTCCACTGGCGTAGCCACAAGCCCCTGAGTGCCGGCACTGCCACAGCCATAGTGCGTGTATTAAGCAATCCTTTTTCTTTTATGGCTTCCACCATATAGTTCGCAGAGTCCTGTATATGTTGCAGGAACAAGATTACCTCCTCTTGAGGTAAGGTGTCCAACCAGGTTACCCGACCATTTAGCAATGGCTTTTGTAATCCCCCCACATGCTATAGTGGGTCTGTGGGCGAACCCAGCAGCTGTATACAAAGATTTGAGGGTAGTCTCAATTTTACGTTCAGACGCATCTTTTAGGGAGGCTGCACCCGGGACAGGAAATACAATTTTCCGTGAAAGCCTGGATACTGATGCATCCACTATCTGTGAATTTTCCCATTTCTTCCTTTCCTAAGAAAAGGAAAAGAAGATACCAACCGGATTTTATTTTTTTGTTATCAGGATTAACCCACGGTTCTTCAAACAGGATATTTAGTTCCATTGACACAGGAAAAGTGGCTGAGGATTTCTTCTTTATATTAAAATAAGATTCCTCACACTCCTCTGTCACCATATCAGGGAGATGCAGAACCTCTCTGATAGCCTCTATGAGAGCTCCTATTCCTTGTGACAGAGTGCAGTCCCCCATCTCTGAGTCCACCTCCCCCTCCTCCATGTCTGACCCATCATCAGTCAGACTGCAGGATATGGCCAAAGTAAATTTTTGCGGACAAATAGCAGGGGACTGAGACGCTGGCTTGAGTACTGAGTCATTTTTCATCAACTCATCCATAGACTGCCTTAAGTATTGTGTCTCTTTCTCATTTCGCGATAACTTAGTAGAAATGGAGTAAATCATTCCCCTAATGGAGTCCAGCTGGTTCTGCCCCACTAGCCTGGGAAGGTACACTACCCAGAGTACACACTAGTGAGCCCCCTGGAGAAGTGGAACACTGTGACTTCCATGAAACACACTCTTTGCCTGACATACTGTAACAATGACAGCACACACAGGAAAAGGTGAAATGCACAATTAATCCACAAAGAGCCCTTCCAGGGAGACACAGAGTATGGAGGCAGCACACGGCACCCTTATCGCTAATGCCAAGCTTAGCCGGGTCGCAGACTAAGTACCAAGATTAGGGACTTAGGGGGTTTTCGCACAGCAGCAATCGGGTCTGAACTGCGCATGCGCCGGCACCGCAGTACAGCGGCGCATGCCAGTCAGCCGACGGCTGTCTTTAGCTAGTGATCGCCTTTGCCTGATTGACAGGCAGAGGCAGTCGCTGGGCGGGAGGTAGCGGGACGATGGCGTTAAACCACCGTTTAGGGGGCGCGGTCCAGCCAACGCAGGCGTGGCCAGACCGCTGGGGGGGGGGGGGGGGGGGGGCGGCGATTGCGTGACCTCACATGCAGCTGCTGCGACGAGTAGCTCACGGCCAGCATGCAGGAGCTGCGCTGGCTGGGAGCTACTCCTGAAGTACAAAAGCATCGCCGCTGTGTGATGCTTTTGTACTTCTGCGATGGGGTAGGGACTGACAAGCGGGGCGGATTAGCCCTGTGCTGGGCATCCACCCGCATGTCAGTGTGCCTGATCGTAGCAACTCTGAATCACCCCCTTAGTACACTAATAATCCAACCCCCCCCCTCCCCTCCCCCCACTATGACCCCCTGGTACCGCTGAGGTAATCTGGAGTCTCTCTGTCAGTCGACACCTGTGTCAGCTGCAGAGGGAAAATGGCGCTGGTGAGCTGCTGAATCAGCTCATAGTGAAGCCCCGCCCCTTCAATGGCGCGCGGTCTTCCCGCTCTTCTTATACTGGCTGTATGTGTCTATGTGCATAAAATAGCTATGTCTATGGCTATGTTGCCAGTCTGGTTACCTCTGTCCGCTGCTCAGCGCCTGTGTTCGTACACAGCGGGAGACGTAGTCCGCCCCGTTTAGAAGCCGTGCGTCTCCGTACCTCATAATCACCACTCTTCATTCTTCTGGCTCTGTTAGGGGAGGAGGTGGCATGCTGCGGGAATGTACACTCGCCGTGGTGGGGCTTGCAAATAGTTCCCCCAGGGCTGTCAGCGGGAAACGGGACAATTAACCATTCAAGAGGTTTGCCCCCCCCCCCCTAAGTTCCTCGAAGCAGACAGTCCGGTGCCATCCAGCCCTGCCTGAAAATAACAAACCTATAAAATAAATGCAGAAAACTCTTCAGGAGCGCCCCTAGTTGTGACCGACTCCTCCGGGCACATATTCTAAATGGAGTCTGGTGGAGGGGCACAGAGGGAGGAGCCAGCGTTCACTATATACAGCTCTTAATGCATTCCCATGGAGGGGGAGGGGGGTAAAACATGGGAAGATACCAGACATTACATACTTATTAGCTCATAAGCAGATGCATTTACCCTGTCATCACCTGTAATTAGGTATTGTGATACAGGATTATTATCTGCTGTGTCTCTGCCTAGCACTGTAGCTGCTCTCTGGGTGAACGTGCAGCAATGCAGCTGCATCCACTGTAGTGATTGGGAGTTCCTCCTTCCTGGCTGCACTGTAGCTGCTCTCTGGGTGAACGTGCAGCAATGCAGCTGCATCCACTGTAGTGATTGGGAGTTCCTCCTTCCTGGCTGCACTGTAGCTGCTCTCCGTGTGAACATGCAGCAATGCAGCTGCATCCACTGTAGTGATTAGGAGTTCCTCCTTCCTGGCTGCACTGTAGCTGCTCTCTGTGTGAACATGCAGCAATGCAGCTGCATCCACTGTAGTGATTGGGAGTTCCTCCTTCCTGGCTGCACTGTAGCTGCTCTCTGTGTGAACATGCAGCAATGCAGCTGCATCCACTGTAGTGATTGGGAGTTCCTCCTTCCTGGCTGCACTGTAGCTGCTCTCCGTGTGAACATGCAGCAATGCAGCTGCATCCACTGTAGTGATTGGGAGTTCCTCCTACCTGGCTGCACTGTAGCTGCTCTCTGGGTGAACGTGCAGCAATGCAGCTGCATCCACTGTAGTGATTAGGAGTTCCTCCTTCCTGGCTGCACTGTAGCTGCTCTCTGTGTGAACGTGCAGCAATGCAGCTGCATCCACTGTAGTGATTGGGAGTTCCTCCTACCTGGCTGCACTGTAGCTGCTCTCTGGGTGAACGTGCAGCAATGCAGCTGCATCCACTGTAGTGATTGGGAGTTCCTCCTTCCTGGCTGCACTGTAGCTGCTCTCCGTGTGAACGTGCAGCAATGCAGCTGCATCCACTGTAGTGATTGGGAGTTCCTCCTACCTGGCTGCACTGTAGCTGCTCTCTGGGTGAACGTGCAGCAATGCAGCTGCATCCACTGTAGTGATTAGGAGTTCCTCCTTCCTGGCTGCACTGTAGCTGCTCTCTGGGTGAACATGCAGCTATGCAGCTGCATCCACTTTAGTGATTAGGACAGTGATGACTAACCTTGACACTCCAGCTGTTGTTGAACTACACATACCAGCATGCCCTGCATCAGTTTTAGCATGGACAAATAGCAAAACTGTAACAGGGCATGCTGGGATGTTTAGTTCAACAACAGCTGGAGTGTCAAGGTTAGCCATCACTGGATTAGGAGTTCCTCCTTCCTGGATGCACCGATTGGTGCGCTCACCTGTTAAAAGGCCGTCAGCTCTGCACCACCCTGCCAGCCATAGCTTGTTCCTCGCCAGTATAAGCTGCTGGTCCCTGTCCTCAGATCCTGCAGATACTCTGCCCGTTTACCTGCCTGTCTGAACGCCTTGTGCTCAGCCTGCAAGTTATAAAATCTGCACAGTGCCTCACCTGCCCTGGCTGAGATCCTGGCCCAGCTTCTGACTTTAACCCTCTGTGCTCCAGTGTGTCTTGTACCCTTAGTTATTCTCCAGTTCAATATCCACTGGTGTCCAGCCCGTTGTGCACTAAGGGAACAGCGAGGATAGGGGGGGCTGTTATTGGCAGAAGACCCTCTCACCGGCTCTAGGTGTCTCACGCATATAGGGCCGGAGTTCCCTAACAGCCTCTCTCTCGCAGGAGCTCTATTTGGAGGGTTACACTGATACCGGTGTGTTTTTGCTCCGGAGGTGAAAAGGAGCAAATAGACATCCTGTATTACAATTGTTCATATTGGGTGGAATTCAATTGTTTGAAAGGTCAGCTGGGTGTGGTTTTTCCTGTCTATTAGATAGGGAAAAAACAGACTCCCAAATGACTTTTCAAACAATTGAATACCCCCATTGTGTGTATCTTGGCAAACCTAACGGAAGGTGATGACGGGTGAAATGTATCTGCTTATGGGCTAATTAGTATGCAATGTCTGATTATATCTACCCATGGGAATGCATTAAGAGCTGTATACTTATTGGCAGCAGATGACACACTTGTGTGACCACACAAATTGGCATCTATGTTGGTAATTATTCTATAGGAAAGGGCATATGTTTACACCAGCTAGTAACGGCATTTCACATATAATAAATTGTGACAGACTGTGCCAAGGCTCCCCAAGATTACACAGTGGTAACCAGTCACCATGCAAGATAAAGAAGCATCTGTAGTCCCACCAGCAGTACTGCCACCCAACCACATACATGACCATTCATCTTCACCTCAGGCTTTCATTCGCTGTGCCACCCAACCACACACAGGACCATTCATCTTCACCTCAGGCTTTCATCCGCTGTGCCACCCAACCACACACAGGACCATTCATCCTCACCTCAGGCTTTCATCCGCTGTGCCACCCAACCACACACAGGACCATTCATCCTCACCTCAGGCTTTCCTCCACTGTGCCACCCAACCACACACAGGACCATTCATCCTCACCTCAGGCTTTCATCCGCTGTGCCACCCAACCACACACAGGACCATTCATCTTCACCTCAGGCTTTCATCCGCTGTGCCACCCAACCACACACATGACCATTCATCTTCACCTCAGGCTTTCATCCGCTGTGCCACCCAACCACACACAGGACCATTCATCCTCACCTCAGGCTTTCGTCCGCTGTGCCACCCAACCACACACAGGACCATTCATCTTCACCTCATGCTTTCATCTGCTGTGCCACCCAACCACACACATGACCATTCATCCTCTCCTCAGGCTTTCATCCGTTGTGCCACCCAACCACACACATGACCATTCATCTTCACCTCAGGCTTTCATCCGCTGTGCCACCCAACCACACACAGGCCCATTCATCCTCACCTCAAGCTTTCATCCGCTGTGCCACCCAACCACACACATGACCATTCATCTTTACCTCAGGCTTTCATCCGCTGTGCCACCCAACCACACACACACACATGACCATTCATCCTCTCCTCAGGCTTTCATCCGCTGTGCCACCCAACCACACACATGACCATTCATCCTCTCCTCAGGCTTTCATCCGCTGTGCCACCCAACCACACACATGACCATTCATCCTCTCCTCGGGCTTTCATCCGCTGTGCCACCCAACCACACACAAAACCATTCATCTTCACCTCAGGCTTTCATCCGCTGTGCCACCCAACCACACACAGGCCCATTCATCCTCACCTCAGGCTTTCATCCGCTGTGCCACCCAACCACACACAAAACCATTCATCCTCTCCTCAGGCTTTCATCCGCTGTGCCACCCAACCACACACATGACCATTCATCCTCTCCTCAGGCTTTCATCCGCTGTGCCACCCAACCACACACAAAACCATTCATCTTCACCTCAGGCTTTCATCCGCTGTGCCACCGAACCACACACAGGCCCATTCATCCTCACCTCAGGCTTTCATCCGCTGTGCCACCCAACCACACACAAAACCATTCATCTTCACCTAAGGCTTTCATCCGCTGTGCCACCCAACCACACACAGGCCCATTCATCCCCACCTCAGGCTTTCATCCGCTGTGCCACCCAACCACACACAGGACCATTCATCTTCACCTCAGGCTTTCATTCGCTGTGCCACCCAACCACACACAGGACCATTCCTCCTCACCTCAGGCTTTCATCCGCTGTGCCACCCAACCACACACACGACCATTCATCCTCACCTCAGGCTTTCATTAGCTGTGCCACCTGACCACACACAGGACCATTCCTCCTCACCTCAGGCTTTCATCCGCTGTGCCACCCAACCACACACAAAACCATTCATCCTCTCCTCAGGCTTTCATCCGCTGTGCCACCCAACCACACACATGACCATTCATCCTCTCCTCAGGCTTTCATCCGCTGTGCCACCCAACCACACACAAAACCATTCATCTTCACCTCAGGCTTTCATCCGCTGTGCCACCGAACCACACACAGGCCCATTCATCCTCACCTCAGGCTTTCATCCGCTGTGCCACCCAACCACACACAAAACCATTCATCTTCACCTAAGGCTTTCATCCGCTGTGCCACCCAACCACACACAGGCCCATTCATCCCCACCTCAGGCTTTCATCCGCTGTGCCACCCAACCACACACAGGACCATTCATCTTCACCTCAGGCTTTCATTCGCTGTGCCACCCAACCACACACAGGACCATTCCTCCTCACCTCAGGCTTTCATCCGCTGTGCCACCCAACCACACACACGACCATTCATCCTCACCTCAGGCTTTCATCAGCTGTGCCACCTGACCACACACAGGACCATTCCTCCTCACCTCAGGCTTTCATCTGCTGTGCCACCCACTTCTCTTTTCTTTGTTGGTTCTGTAGGGAAATCGAAAGAGGCAGAATCTCTCTCCTCTTGTCCATCTTCTGCCATCCTCCAACTTTGCATGTCTCTCCTATCTTCAGCAGTCAAAGCCATCTCCTCTAACCTTTCAGCTAACAGGGTGGCCAGGCCTCCAGCACCTAGCAAGGCCAGGGCAGCAATGTCATGACAAAAGTACAGAAATGCTACAGTAATTCTGTGGTGAAAAGACTGATATTGGGGATTATGCAGCAGATCTAGAAGTATTTCTAATCCTCCAAGCTCCCGCACCCGGATACGATTGAGTGCTTCACGGCAGCAAAGACACAGGGCTCTCAGCAGTGGAAGGCAGCGTGTAGGAGCATCCTGTAACGCTTTGGCTTCTGCTATAAGGAGATGGATTGTGCCCGCATTACCAAGGATAGGCCGTAAAGCTCCTTGGTTACAAAGATTGCAAAGAGTACCAAGTGTAGCCTGACGCACGGCAACTTTTACTTCCTCTCCGCTGGCTAGTGCCACCAAGGTTGGTACAACAGGACTCAGCTGCTCTGCACAGTCCAGGGAACACCCGCGGCTCAGCTCACACACAGCACGTACAGCCGCACACACCAAGTTGGAGTCTGGAGATGTAAGCATTGGAACACAAGGGGCCAGTCCACCCTGCTGACAGATAGAAAGTCTGTGTGAGGCGGAATCCCCCAGGATACGGAGGGCTCGCAGGCAGCTGTGCAGACACCCAGCATCTTGAGAGCTTTGTAAGATTTGTACCAACGTGGAGACTGCACCTAAATGTGAGGAGAGAATGGGTGGAAATGGTGTCAGTATGTAGTGATCAGAGAGACCTATGTCATTCACTTCCTGTCCCAGCTCCCACATCAGTGTCCACACCCCCCAGCATGAAATTACACCCCCATCTCCTGTACCCAGCCTCGCACCTCATTCACTGTACCCAGCCTCGCACCTCATTCACTGTACCCAGCCTCACACCTCATTCACTGTACCCAGCCTCACACCTCATGTCATTCACTTCCTGTCCCAGCTCCCACATCCGTGTCCACACCCCCCAGCTCCTGTACCCAGCCTCACACCTCATTCACTGTACCCAGCCTCGCACCTCATGCACTGTACCCAGCCTCACACCTCATTCACTGTACCCAAACTCACACCTCATGTCATTCACTTCCTGTCCCTGCTCCCACATCCGTGTCCACACCCCCCAGCATGAAATTACACCCCCCCCTCAATCTCCTGTACCCAGCCTCACACCTCATTCACCGTACCCAGCCTTGCACCTCATTCACTGTACCCAGCCTCGCACCTCATTCACTGTACCCAGCCTCACACCTCATGTCATTCACTTCCTGTCCCAGCTCCCACATCCGTGTCCACACCCCCCAGCTCCTGTACCCAGCCTCACACCTCATTCACTTCCTGTCCCAGCTACCACATCCGTGTCCCCACCCCCCAGCTCCTGTACCCAGCCTCACACCTCATTCACTTCCTGTCCCAGCTACCACATCCGTGT
The DNA here is from genome assembly GCF_028390025.1 of Pseudophryne corroboree. Lineage (NCBI taxonomy): Eukaryota > Metazoa > Chordata > Amphibia > Anura > Myobatrachidae > Pseudophryne > Pseudophryne corroboree. Next base: position 183,045 of record NW_026967675.1, on the reverse strand, counting down.
CCACACCCCCCAGCATGAAATTACACCCCCATCTCCTGTACCCAGCCTCGCACCTCATTCACCGTACCCAGCCTCGCACCTCATTCACCGTACCCAGCCTCGCACCTCATTCACTGTACCCAGCCTCACACCTCATTCACTGTACCCAGCCTCACACCTCATGTCATTCACTTCCTGTCCCAGCTCCCACATCCGTGTCCACACCCCCCAGCATGAAATGACACCCCCATCTCCTGTACCCAGCCTCACACCTCATTCACTTCCTGTCCCAGCTACCACATCCGTGTCCACACCCCCCAGCATGAAATTACACCCCCATCTCCTGTACCCAGCCTCGCACCTCATTCACCGTACCCAGCCTCGCACCTCATTCACCGTACCCAGCCTCGCACCTCATTCACCGTACCCAGCCTCACACCTCATTCACTGTACCCAGCCTCACACCTCATTCACTGTACCCAGCCTCACACCTCATGTCATTCACTTCCTGTCCCAGCTCACACATCCGTGTCCACACCCCCCAGCTCCTGTACCCAGCCTCACACCTCATTCACTTCCTGTCCCAGCTACCACATCCGTATCCCCACCCCCCAGCTCATGTACCCAGCCTCACACCTCATTCACTTCCTGTCCCAGCTACCACATCCGTGTCCACACCCCCCAGCATGAAATTACACCCCCATCTCCTGTACCCAGCCTCGCACCTCATTCACCGTACCCAGCCTCGCACCTCATTCACCGTACCCAGCCTCGCATCTCATTCACTGTACCCAGCCTCACACCTCATTCACTGTACCCAGCCTCACACCTCATTCACTGTACCCAGCCTCACACCTCATTCACTGTACCCAGCCTCACACCTCATTCACTTCCTGCCCCAGCTCCCTCATCCGTATCCACACGCACCAGCATGAAATTACACCCCCATCTCCTGTACCCAGCCTCACACCTCATTCACTGTACCCAGCCTCGCACCTCATTCACTGTACCCAGCCTCGCACCTCATTCACTGTACCCAGCCTCGCACCTCATTCACTGTACCCAGCCTCGCACCTCATTCACCGTACCCAGCCTCACACCTCATTCACCGTACCCAGCCTCACACCTCATTCACCGTACCCAGCCTCACACCTCATTCACCGTACCCAGCCTCACACCTCATTCACTGTACCCAGCCTCACACCTCATTCACTTCCTGCCCCAGCTCCCTCATCCGTATCCACACGCACCAGCATGAAATTACACTCCCATCTCCTGTACCCAGCCTCGCACCTCATTCACCGTACCCAGCCTCGCACCTCATTCACCGTACCCAGCCTCGCACCTCATTCTCCGTACCCAGCCTCGCACCTCATTCTCCGTACCCAGCCTCACACCTCATTCACCGTACCCAGCCTCACACCTCATTCACCGTACCCAGCCTCACACCTCATTCACCGTACCCAGCCTCACACCTCATTCACCGTACCCAGCCTCACACCTCATTCACTGTACCCAGCCTCACACCTCATTCACTGTACCCAGCCTCACACCTCATTCACTTCCTGTCCCAGCTACCACATCCGTGTCCCCACCCACCAGCTCCTGTACCCAGCCTCACATCTCATTCACTTCCTGTCCCAGCTACCACATCCGTGTCCACACCCCCCAGCATGAAATTACACCCCCATCTCCTGTACCCAGCCTCGCACCTCATTCACCGTACCCAGCCTCGCACCTCATTCACCGTACCCAGCCTCGCACCTCATTCACCGTACCCAGCCTCGCATCTCATTCACCGTACCCAGCCTCGCATCTCATTCACCGTACCCAGCCTCACACCTCATTCACTGTACCCAGCCTCACACCTCATTCACTGTACCCAGCCTCACACCTCATTCACTGTACCCAGAATCACACCTCATTCACTGTACCCAGCCTCACACCTCATTCACTGTACCCAGAATCACACCTCATTCACTTCCTGTCCCAGCTACCACATCCGTGTCCACACCCCCCAGCATGAAATTACACCACCATCTCCTGTACCCAGCCTCGCACCTCATTCACCGTACCCAGCCTCGCACCTCATTCACCGTACCCAGCCTCGCACCTCATTCACTGTACCCAGCCTCACACCATATTCACTGTACCCAGCCTCACACCTCATTCACTGTACCCAGCCTCACATCTCATTCACTGTACCCAGCCTCGCACCTCATTCACTGTACCCAGCCTCGCACCTCATTCACTTCCTGTCCCAGCTCCCACATCCGTATCCACACGCACCAGCATGAAATTACACTCCCATCTCCTGTACCCAGCCTCGCACCTCATTCACTGCACCCAGCCTCACACCTCATTCACTGTACCCAGCCTCACACCTCATTCACTGTACCCAGCCTCGCACCTCATTCACTGTACCCAGCCTCGCACCTCATTCACTGTACCCAGCCTCGCACCTCATTCACTGTACCCAGCCTCGCATCTCATTCACTTCCTGTCCCAGCTCCCACATCCGTGTACACACCCACCAGCATGAAATGACACACCCCATCTCCTGTACCCAGCCTCGCACCTCATTCACTGTACCCAGCCTCGCACCTCATGTCATTCACTTCCTGTCCCAGCTCCCACATCCGTGTCCACACCCACCAGCATGAAATTACACACCCCATCTGCTGTACCCAGCCTCACACCTCATGTCATTCCAGTACCAGGCTGTGCCTCACCCCATCTCCTGTACCCTCAAGCCTCATGTCTCTCCACCCTATACTCTATGCCCTATACCACTCATGTTTCTCCACCCTATGCCCTGTACCCAGCCTCACGTTTCTCCACCCTATGCAATATACCCAGCCTCACGCCTCTCCACCCAATGCCCTATACCCAGCCTCGCGCCTCATGTTTCTCCACCCTATGCCCTATACCCAGCCTCACGCCTCATGTTTCTTCGCCCTATGCCCTGTACCCAGCTTCACGTTTCTCCACCCTATGCCCCGTACCCAGCCTAACGTTTCTCCACCCTATGCCCTGTACCCAGCCTCACGTTTCTCCACCCTATGCCCTGTACCCAGCCTCACGTTTCTCCACCCTATGCCCTGTACCCAGCCTCACGCTTCATGTTTCTCCACCCTATGCCCTGTACCCAGCCTCACATTTCTCCACCCTATGCCCTATACCCAGCCTCACGCCTCAGGTTTCTCCACACTATGCCCTATACCCAGCCTCACGTCTCAGGTTTCTCCACACTATGCCCTATACCCAGCCTCACGCCTCATGTTTCTCCACCCTATGCAATATACCCAGCCTTACGCCTCCACCCTATGCCCTATACCCAGCCTCACTCATGTTTCTCCACCCTATGCCCTGTACCCAGCTTCACGCCTCATGTTTCTCCACCCTATGCCCTGTACCCAGCCTCACGTTTCTCCACCCTATGCCCTGTACCCAGCCTCACGTTTCTCCACCCTATGCCCTGTACCCAGCCTCACGTTTCTCCACCCTATGCCCTGTACCCAGCCTCACGTTTCTCCACCCTATGCCCTGTACCCAGCCTCACGTTTCTCCACCCTATGCCCTGTACCCAGCCTCACGTTTCTCCACCCTATGCCCTGTACCCAGCCTCACGTTTCTCCACCCTATGCCCTGTACCCAGCCTCACGTTTCTCCACCCTATGCCCTGTACCCAGCCTCACGCCTCATGTTTCTCCACCCTATGCCCTATACCCAGCCTCACACCTCAGGTTTCTCCACCCTATGCCCTATACCCAGCCTCACGCCTCATGTTTCTCCACCCTATGCCCTGTACCCAGCCTCACGCCTCAGGTTTCTCCACACTATGCCCTATACCCAGCCTCACGTCTCAGGTTTCTCCACACTATGCCCTATACCCAGCCTCACGCCTCATGTTTCTCCACCCTATGCAATATACCCAGCCTTACGCCTCTCCACCCTATGCCCTATACCCAGCCTCACTCCTCATGTTTCTCCACCCTATGCCCTGTACCCAGCTTCACGCCTCATGTTTCTCCACCCTATGCCCTGTACCCAGCCTCACGCTTCATGTTTCTCCACCCTATGCCCTATACCCAGCCTCACTCCTCATGTTTCGCCACTCTATGCTCTGTACCCAGCTTCACGCCTCATGTTTCTCCACCCTATGCCCTCTACCCAGCCTCACGCCTCATGTTTCTCCACCCTATGCCCTGTACCCAGCCTCATGGTTTTTCCACCCTATGCCCTGTACCCAGCCTCACGCCTCAGGTTTCCCCACCCTATGCCCTATACCCAGCCTCACGCCTCATGTTTCATGTTTCTCCACCCTATGCCCTGTACCCAGCCTCACGCCTCATGTTTCTCCACCCTATGCCCTGTACCCAGCCTCATGGCTCATGGTTTTTCCACCCTATGCCCTATACCCAGCCTCACGCTTCATGTTTTTTCCACCCTATGCCTTGTACCCAGCCTCACGTTTCTCCACCCTATGTCCTATACCCAGCCTCACGCCTCTCCACCCTAAGCCCTATACCCAGCCTCACGTTTCTCCACCCTATGCCCTATACCCAGCCTCACTCCTCATGTTTCTCCACCCTATGCCCTGTACCCAGCCTCACGCCTCAGGTTTCCCCACCCTATGCCCTATACCCAGCCTCACGCCTCATGTTTCATGTTTCTCCACCCTATGCCCTGTACCCAGCCTCACGCCTCATGTTTCTCCACCCTATGCCCTGTACCCAGCCTCACGCCTCATGGTTTTTCCACCCTATGCCCTATACCCAGCCTCACGCTTCATGTTTTTTCCACCCTATGCCTTGTACCCAGCCTCACGTTTCTCCACCCTATGTCCTATACCCAGCCTCACGCCTCTCCACCCTATGCCCTATACCCAGCCTCACGTTTCTCCACCCTATGCCCTATACCCAGCCTCACTCCTCATGTTTCTCCACCCTATGCCCTGTACCCAGCCTCACGCCTCATGGTTTCTCCACCCTATGCCCTATACCCAGCCTCACACTTCATGTTTTTTCCACCCTATGCCCTGTACCAAGCCTCACGCCTCTCCACCCTATGCCCTATACCCAGCCTCACGTTTCTCCACCCTATGCCCTATACCCAGCCTCACGCCTCTCCACCCTATGCCCTATACCCAGCCTCACTCCTCAGGTTTCTCCACCCTATGCCCTATACCCAGCCTCACGCCTCTCCACCCTATGCCCTATACCCAGCCTCACGCCTCTCCACCCTATGCCCTATACCCAGCCTCACGCCTCATGGTTTTTCCACCCTATGCCCTGTACCCAGCCTCACTCCTCATGTTCACGCCTCATGTTTCTCCACACTATGCCCTGTACCCAGCCTCACGCCTCATGTTTCTCCACCCTATGCCCTGTACCCAGCCTCACGCCTCAGGTTTCTCCACCCTATGCCCTATACCCAGCCTCACGCCTCAGGTTTCTCCACCCTATGCCCTGTACCCAGCCTCACTCCTCATGTTTCTCCACCCTATGCCCTGTACCCAGCTTCATGCCTCATGTTTCTCCACCCTATGCCCTGTACCCAGCCTCACTCCTCATGTTTCTCCACCCTATGCCCTGTACCCAGCTTCACGCCTCATGTTTCTCCACCCTATGCCCTGTACCCAGCCTCACTCCTCATGTTTCTCCACCCTATGCCCTATACCCAGCCTCACGCCTCATGTTTCTCCACCCTATGCCCTGTACCCAGCCTCACGCCTCATGGTTTTTCCACCCTATGCCCTATACCCAGCCTCACGCTTCATGTTTTTTCCACCCTATGCCCTGTACCCAGCCTCACTCCTCAGGTTTCTCCACCCTATGCCCTATACCCAGCCTCACGCCTCTCCACCCTATGCCCTATACCCAGCCCCACGCCTCTCCACCCTATGCCCTATACCCAGCCTCACGCCTCTCCACCCTATGCCTTATACCCAGCCTCACGGTTTTTCCACCCTATGCCCTGTACCCAGCCTCACTCCTCATGTTCACGCCTCATGTTTCTCCACACTATGCCCTGTACCCAGCCTCACGCCTCATGTTTCTCCACCCTATGCCCTGTACCCAGCCTCACGCCTCAGGTTTCTCCACCCTATGCCCTATACCCAGCCTCACGCCTCAGGTTTCTCCACCCTATGCCCTGTACCCAGTCTCACTCATGTTTCTCCACCCTATGCCCTGTACCCAGCCTCACGCCTCATGTTTCTCCACCCTATGCCCTATACCCAGCCTCACGCTTCATGTTTCTCCACCCTATGCCCTGTACCCAGCCTCACTCCTCATGTTTCTCCACCCTATGCCCTGTACCCAGCCTCACGCCTCATGTTTCTCCACCCTATGCCCTGTACCCAGCCTCACTCCTCAGGTTTCTCCACCCTATGCCCTATACCCAGCCTCACGCCTCATGTTTCTCCACCCTATGCCCTGTACCCAGCCTCACACCTCATGGTTTTTCCACCCTATGCCCTATACCCAGCCTCACGCTTCATGTTTTTTCCACCCTATGCCCTGTACCCAGCCTCACGCCTCATGTTTCTCCACCCTATGCCCTGTACCCAGCCTCACTCCTCAGGTTTCTCCACCCTATGCCCTATACCCAGCCTCAAGCCTCTCCACCCTATGCCCTATACCCAGCATCACGCCTCTCCACCCTATGCCCTATATCCAGCCTCACGCCTCATGGTTTTTCCACCCTATGCCCTGTACCCAGCCTCACTCCTCATGTTCACGCCTCATGTTTCTCCACACTATGCCCTGTACCCAGCCTCACGCCTCATGTTTCTCCACCCTATGCCCTGTACCCAGCCTCACGCCTCAGGTTTCTCCACCCTATGCCCTATACCCAGCCTCACGCCTCAGGTTTCTCCACCCTATGCCCTGTACCCAGTCTCACGCCTCATGTTTCTCCACCCTATGCCCTGTACCCAGCCTCACTCCTCATGTTTCTCCACCCTATGCCCTGTACCCAGCTTCACGCCTCATGTTTCTCCACCCTATGCCCTGTACCCAGCCTCACTCCTCATGTTTCTCCACCCTATGCCCTATACCCAGCCTCACTCCTCATGTTTCTCCATCCTATGCCCTATAGCCAGCCTCACGCCTCATGTTTCTCCACCCTATGCCCTGTACCCAGCCTCACGCCTCATGGTTTTTCCACCCTATGCCCTATACCCAGCCTCACGCTTCATGTTTTTTCCACCCTATGCCCTGTACCCAGCCTCACGCGTCATGTTTCTCCACCCTATGCCCTGTACCCAGCCTCACGCCTCATGTTTCTCCACCCTATGCCCTGTACCCAGCCTCACTCCTCATGTTTCTCCACCCTATGCCCTGTACCCAGCCTCACTCCTCATGTTTCTCCACCCTATGCCCTGTACCCAGCTTCATGCCTCATGTTTCTCCACCCTATGCCCTGTACCCAGCCTCACTCCTCATGTTTCTCCACCCTATGCCCTGTACCCAGCTTCACGCCTCATGTTTCTCCACCCTATGCCCTGTACCCAGCCTCACTCCTCATGTTTCTTCACCCTATGCCCTGTACCCAGCCTCACGCCTCATGTTTCTTCACCCTATGCCCTGTACCCAGCCTCACGCATATTTCAGCACAGTGTTAGGCTGCATATTACTTTATGCCATGTACTCATCCTTTGCCTAATTTTTCAGCCCAGCCTCAGGTTGTACCTCACTTCTATCCCCAAGCCTTATGCCTCACCCTACTCCCTGTACCCGCAGACACTCATCTCATGCCCAGCACCTAGTAGCTAATGTTCCCTCTCTACCTGGCCCAATCATGCCTTCTCCACTGCGTAGGATTACTTCCACCATCTATAGCCATGTTCCTGCAGTACCACAACGCCCAGCTTACCGGAATCATGAATGATTACACTGTTCTGTGGGTCCAACGCCAAATTTCCCAGAGCCCGGGAGACCCTATTCCATATGGAGGCTACACACACAGACTGCAGGATACTGACTGGAAGAAAACACACAGCAATTACTACCCAGAGAGTGCAACAGTCACTGCACACCGTGTGTATAATAACCAGAGAGTGCAACAGTCACTGCACACCGTGTGTACAATAACCAGAGAGTACAACAGTCACTGCACACTGTGTATAATAACCAGAGAGTGCAACAGTCACTGCACACCGTGTGTATAATAACCAGAGAGTGCAACAGTCACTGCACACCGTGTGTATAAGAACCAGAGTACAACAGTCACTGCACACCGTGTGTATAATAACCAGAGAGTGCAACAGTCACTGCACACCGTGTGTATAATAACCAGAGAGTACAACAGTCAGTGCACACCGTGTGTATAATAACCAGAGAGTGCAACAGTCAGTGCACACCATGTGTATAATAACCAGAGTGCAACAGTCACTGCACAACGTGTGTATAATAACCAGAGTACAACAGTCACTGCACACCGTGTGTATAATAACCAGAGAGTGCAACAGTCACTGCACACCGTGTGTATAATAACCAGAGAGTACAACAATCACTGCACACCGTGTGTATAATAACCAGAGAGTGCAACAGTCACTGCACACCATGTGTATAATAACCAGAGAGTACAACAATCACTGCACACCGTGTGTATAATAACCAGAGAGTACAACAGTCACTGCACACTGTGTGTATAATAACCAGAGTACAACAGTCACAGCACACTGTATGTATAATAACCAAAGAGTACAACAGTCACTGCACACTGTGTATAATAACCAGAGAGTACAAGAGTCACTGCATACTGTGTATAATAACCAGAGAGTACAACAGTCACTGCACACTGTGTATAATAACCAGAGAGTACAAGAGTCACTGCACACTGTGTATAATAACCAGAGAGTACAACAGTCACTGCACACTGTGTATAATAACCAGAGAGTACAAGAGTCACTGCACACTGTGTATAATAACCAGAGAGTACAACAGTCACTGCACACTGTGTATAACAGGCCTGGCCAACCTGTGGCTCTCCTGCTGTTGTGAAACTACAAGTCCCATCATGTCCTGCCACACTTTTGCTATTAGGGAATGCTAAAACTGTGGCAGAGCATGCTGGGATATGTAGTTTCACAACAGCTGGAGAGCCACAGGTTGGCCAGGCCTGGTGTATAATAACCAGAGAGTACAAGAGTCACTGCATACTGTGTATAATAACCAGAGAGTACAACAGTCACTGCACACTGTGTATAATAACCAGAGAGTACAAGAGTCACTGCATACTGTGTATAATAACCAGAGAGTACAACAGTCACTGCACACTGTGTATAATAACCAGAGAGTACAACAGTCACTGCACACTGTATGTATAATAACCAGAGTACAACAGTCACAGCACACTGTATGTATAATAACCAGAGTACAACAGTCACTGCACACTGTGTATAATAACCAGAGAGTACAAGAGTCACTGCATACTGTGTATAATAACCAGAGAGTACAACAGTCACTGCACACTGTGTATAATAACCAGAGAGTACAACAGTCACTGCACACTGTATGTATAATAACCAGAGTACAACAGTCACCGCACACTGTATGTATAATAACCAGAGTACAACAGTCACTGCACACTGTGTGTATAATAACCAGAGTACAACAGTCACTGCACACTGTGTATAATGGCCCTCATTCCGAGTTGTTCGCTCGGTATTTTTCATCGCATCGCAGTGAAAATCCGCTTAGTACGCATGCGCAAAGTTCGCACTGCGACTGCGCCAAGTAACTTTACTATGAAGAAAGTATTTTTACTCACGGCTTTTTCTTCGCTCCGGCGAACGTAATGTGATTGACAGGAAATGGGTGTTACTGGGCGGAAACACGGAGTTTCAGGGGCGTGTGGCTGAAAACGCTACCGTTTCCGGAAAAAACGCAGGAGTGGCCGGAGAAACGGTGGGAGTGCCTGGGCGAACGCTGGGTGTGTTTGTGACGTCAACCAGGAACGACAAGCACTGAACTGATCGCACAGGCAGAGTAAGTCTGGAGCTACTCTGAAACTGCTAAGTAGTTAGTAATCGCAATATTGCGAATACATCGGTCGCAATTTTAAGAAGCTAAGATTCACTCCCAGTAGGCGGCGGCTTAGCGTGTGTAACTCTGCTAAATTCGCCTTGCGACCGATCAACTCGGAATGAGGGCCCATAATCAGAGAGTACAAGAGTCACTGCATACTGTGTATAATAACCAGAGAGTACAACTGTCACTGCACATTGGGGGTAATTCTGAGTTGATCGCAGCAGCAAGTTTGTTAGCAGTTGGGCAAAACCATGTGCACTGCAGGGGGGACAGATATAACATGTGCAGAGAGAGTTAGATTTGGGTGGGTTATTTCGTTTCTGTGCAAGGTAAATACTGGCTGCTTTATTTTTACTCTGCAATTTAGATTTCAATTTAAATACACCGCACCCAAATCTACCTCTCTCTGCACATGTTACATCTGCCCCTCCTGCAGTGCACATGGTTTTGTCCAATTGCTAACCAAAACTTGCTGCTGCGATCAACTCAGAATTAGGCCCACTGTGTATAATACCAGAGTACAACAGTCACTGCACACTGGCGGTAATTCCGAGTTGATTGCAGCAGGATTTTTGTTAGCAGTTGGGCAAAACCATGGCCCTCATTCCGAGTCGTTCGCTCGGTAAATTTCATCGCATCGCAGCGATTTTCCGCTTAGTGCGCATGTGCAATGTCCGCACTGCGACTGCGCCAAGTAAATTTGCTATGAAGTTTGGATTTTTACTCACGGCTTTTTCTTCGCTCCGGCGATTGTAGTGTGATTGACAGGAAATGGGTGTTACTGGGCGGAAACAGGCCGTTTTATGGGCGTGTGGGGAAAAACGCTACCGTTTCCGGGAAAAACGCGGGAGTGGCCGGAGAAACGGGGGAGTGTCTGGGCGAACGCTGGGTGTGTTTGTGACGTCAAACCAGGAACGACAAGCACTGAACTGATCGCAGATGCCGAGTAAGTCTGAAGCTACTCTGAAACTGCTAAGAAGATTGTAATCGCAATATTGCGAATACATCGTTCGCAATTTTAAGATGCTAAGATACACTCCCAGTAGGCGTAGGCTTAGCGTGAGCAACTCTGCTAAAATCGCCTTGCGAGCGAACAACTCGGAATGAGGGCCCATGTGCACTGCAGGGGAGGCAGATATAACATGTGCAGAGAGAGTTAGATTTGGGTGGGGTGTGTTCAAACTGAAATCTAAATTGCAGTGTAAAAATAAAGCAGCCAGTATTTACCCTGCACAGAAACAATATAACCCACCCAAATCTAACTCTCTCTGCACATGTTATATCTGCCCCCCCCCCCCCCCCCTCCAGTGCACATGGTTTTGCCCAATTACTAACAAACTTGCTGCTGCGATCAACTCAGAATTACCCCCACTGTGTATCTGGCTTTTGGCTACTACACTCCATCGAGACTGCCCTGGTGAAAGTCACCAATGACCTGCTTTCAGCCAAATCCAAGAGCCACTTATCTCTACTCATCCTTCTGGACCTCTCTGCTGCCTTTGACACCGTGGATCACCCTCTCCTCCTCTGCACACTCCAAAATGTTGGCCTCTCTAGCACCGTCCTTGGCTGGTTTACCTCTTACCTCACTAACCGCTCCATCTCCGTGTCTGCCTCCGGAAAGACCTCACACCCTTCCATCCTTCCTGTTGGTGTCCCTCAGGGTTCTGTTCTCCCTGTACACATCTTCCCTGCGTGCGATCATTAATTCCTTTGGCCTTTAATACCACCTCTATGCTGATGACACACAAGTCTACCTCTCATCTCCTGATCTTTCCTCCTCGGTTCTCTCAAAGGTCTCCTGCTGCCTTTCCGGCATCTCCTCCTGCATGTCTGAGTGCTCTCTGAAGCTCAACATGGACAAAACTGAACTCATTATCTTTCCCCCATCCAGAGCAACACCCCCTACCAATATCTCTATCACTGTTGACAACACAATCATCTCCCCCGTTCCCCAACTCCACTGCTTGGGCGTCACTCTTGACTTCTCCCTCTCCTTTGCACCCTACATCCAAGCTCTGGCGTAATCTTGTCGGTTCCAGCTACGCAACATTGCACGTATCAGGCCATTTCTCTCCCAGAGTGCAACTAAACTCATCAACCACTCACTGGTCATCTCACGACTTGACTACTGCAATGTTCTCCTCACTGGCCTCGCTTGCTCCCATCTCGCTCCCCTTCAATCTGTCCTCAACTCCGCAGCTAGGCTTATCTTCCTCTCCCGCCGCTCCACATCTGCCACTCCGCTTCAACAAAATCTACACTGGCTCCCATTCCCCTACAGCATCCTCTTCAAACTCCTCACCCTCACATACAAGGCCATCTCTAACCTCCTCTCCCTTCATACTCCCGCCCACTACGGTCAGCCGATGACCATCACCTCTACTCTGCCCTGGCCACTGCTTCCCATGCACAAGTTCAAGATTTTTGCCCGTGCTGCACCTCTTCAGTGGAACACGCTCCCCCACTCCTTTAGACTTTCCCCAACCTTGCAAAGCTTCAAACGGGCACTAAAAACCCACCTATTTATCAAAGCATACCCCTCCGATGCATAACCTAGTCCTGAGGCTGCTCCTCCATCCCCCTGCCTCATGCCTTGACATCTCTGCTTTGCTTGCATACTGCCATCAGGCTACCTTCCGCTTGCTTGCACCTCATGTCATCTGTCTGTCGCCCCTCCCCACCAGATTGGTAGCTCTTCGGAGCTGGGCCCTCTTTCCTCTTGTTGTCAAAGCCCTCTTCTCGACACATTTCACTCGCAGCTCTCTCCTACTCAGCGACTATCTTTACCGCTTTCTCTCCTACTGGTAAAGACTCATCTCTCTATGGCGCTAGCCCCAAGTAGTACAATGATTACTCCCTCACTACTGACATCTTAGCTCTATTATGTATGAGAATTGTGGTGCTCTTTGTTACCTGTACTCTCTTTTTGTTATTTACTGTAATGCTAAGTTTTGTCTCCCGGTACTGTCCTTTGTACGGCGCAGTGAAACACTTTTGGTGCCCTATAAATAAAAATAATAACCTACCTGCCTGTAATTCTATAACCTTGTACAGTTACCATACCAGTAAAAAGCACCGCCACCCCACCGTACGGCTCGGCCGCAAGAGACCAGCAAGAAGGCCCACGCCTCCTCTCTCTCTTCGCTTTGTGTAGGGCAGTGATGGCTAACCTTGACACTCCAGCTGTTGTTGAACTACACATCCTAGAATGCCCTGCATCAGTTTTAGCATGGCCAAATAACACAACTGTAGCAGGGCATGCTGGGATGTGTAGTTCAACAACAGCTGGAGTGTCAAGGTTAGCCATCACTGGTGTAGGGTGTCCAACTTAATTCTAGTCTCTTGCAAAAACAAAAAAAATCAAATCTCAATCGTATTGAAAAAAAATCAAAAAAGTTATAAAACGAGCTTGTTCGGAAACTACAGAAGCCACATTAATAGTGACACATCGTATGGGTTGGGGATCTATGTTTCTTTGGTTATAGAGGCAGGACCTTGCTCACTTTTACTTAACACACTTTGAAACCTCCATAGAGGATCCACACTCTTGATATACTACCTCCACAGAGATATTATCACCCTCCTCAATGACTGAAATCATTCCATCACCGTCCTCCCCCACCTGTCTAGAACTATCCTCTAAAGGATCAGGTGGCTTATGGGCAAATCTAATTACCTGCCATTGGTCACCCACTTTACTACTTTGTAATGTACTACTGGGGCCAACCACAGACCCTGAGGATACAACCTCCTCCTCCAAATTTTGGGTTTCTTCCACCACTATGGCCTCTACTTCCTCCTCTACCAAATCCGTCCCTACTGGGTCCCATTCTAGGCTTTCCTGTCTGTCCTCCTCTGTATCCCCCTCTTCTCTCAACTTTCTTGTCATCTTTTCTTTACTCTTTTTCCCTGGGACTCCAACTTCAATTAAACGTTTTGTCACTTTTCTTGTTTTTCTTCTGTTGACCCTGGGCACAAAAGAGAGGTCACCACCATTTCTTACAACTTCACCAACCTCCTCCTCATCTGTAGTAAAAGCATCGAACCGATTGCTAAATACTACTTTTATTTCTTCTCCTTTCCTTTTGTTTTTATTGCCTCTTCTTACCTCCTGAAAAGGAACTTCTCTACCCACTGAACCTTCTGTTACCATCACCTCACAGGCCTCCTTCTGACTTTCCACCCTCTGAACCTTAATCTGGTTTTCTTTCTCCTGGCCACCTTCCTTCTGCACTTCCTTTCTCCCTTTGGATGGCTCATCTCTCTTGATCTTTTTCTTCTCCCAAATTGTGGTTGGCCCATGGACATTGACTATAAGGGTGACCTTCTTCCCCACATAAATTGCAGGTAACTTTATTACAATCTTTGGAAATATGACCCACCTTCCCACATTTGATCACACTGCAATCACTACTTAGGTGTCTAAAATCCCCGCACCTGAAACAAGTTCTTGGTTGTCCTTGGTAAAAACACTGTACGCGATCCCTTCCTATGTATGCAGCGGAAGGAATGTGGAGGAAACCTCTATCAGTGTTTCTTATACCCCTTTTCCACTACTAAGCACAGGACACAGCCGGGAGCCTGACACGGGTGCTATCCGGCTGCGGCCCATGCTCAGCTCCCTTTCCCACTGCGCTCACCAACCCAGCATATTGCCGGGTTGGTGACGCTGCTAGTGACGCGGCAGGGGCGGCACTGGGAGATCACATGATCTCCCAGCGTCGCCCTTCCATACAGTGTAAACGGGAGCCATGTCGCATTGACACGCCTTCAGTTTACACTACAACCCTACCCGGATCATTCCCGTGTCCTACCCAGGTAGCTACCCGGGTAGGATTCACGAGTCACTTGATCTGGGTTTTTGCGGAGGGACCCTTTTCCACTAGCAAAAAACACGGGTAAATGCGCGCTCCCATGTATTTACCCGTGTTTTTTGAGCTAGTGGAAAAAGGGTATGTTTCACCATGCCAGCCCATGCACCGCCCCACACTGGGGGGTAAAACCGACTTTAATCAGGTCAGACTGCACATCACAAAACCTAGAAAGCCTATACAGAATATCTTGTAGTGGGATCGATTCATTTCTGACAAGGATTGTCACCTTCACTTTATCCTGTTTGGTTACTAAGACAGCTTTAAATGCATCATATGGTTTAGAAGATCTGCACGCCTGCCACTTCACCCAGAAAGCCTGAAGTCCCTGATTAGAAATAAAGCTTAAATCAAAATCTTGCGTACAGATCTGAGGCGTAGAAATCTAAACCGAAAACCATCTGTAAAAAAAACAAAAAAAACAAAAACTTTTAGCTAGTGTCTTGCCTACACCAACCCACTTATACTGAATCAAGTTCCTTCTCTTCCCTACTTGCCCTGACCCTACATTCATTTGGGGCATACTGGAACTTGTACTGGGTCTATTTACCATAGTTGCATAAGACATAACCCCTAGGACAGGCTGTCTGTTCACATCAGATGCTGCGTTTTCTGTACATTGTTGCACATTTCTACTTTCACCAGAAACAGTCACATTTTCCCTTCTTTCTCTTTCCTTATTTAGCAGTTCAGCAGCCACCTTTGCTCTGTTAGGAGCACCCATCTGACCATACACAATATTAATCACTTCTTGCTGACCTACTGACAGTGTACTTTTGTCCAAAGCCGGCATTCCCTGCACAGTGTGTTGCTGGGGCAGACCCTCTGCTGTCTCAGTTCCAACTGCACAGGAGAGAACACACACTTTTCCTCCCCTGCTGCAGAACTTGTATTAACCCAGGCAGCACTGGCAGAAGGGCCAGCAACAGTACCTTTATCTTTGTTCTCTGCTTTGGCCTTCAGCAGGAGTTCGGCTTTGATTATTTGCCTCTCCAATTGTAAATCTGACAATTCGTCCTCTTCACATCTCACAGCTGTTTCTACATGCTGGACAGGTTTATGCAGATTGGCTGTCAGTGCGGTAGGTACAGTACAGTGTTCGCAAATACGCGCTATAGCGCGTATTTTACCCTGATCTGTGGTCCGGGGACTCACTTTTCTAAACTGTGTGGGTCCCCGGGGACGCGCTTCGCTGAAGCTGGTTGTTTTGTATCAGCTTCCTGTAACAGACGACAGAAGCGGAGCCTTAGCAGTCCTCTAGCGGCGCCCTCCCCCCCTTCCCCCCCTCGATCACCTGCTGCAGCATCATGGGGGACGGACCGAGAGTGAGGACGGCTTCCTCCTCCCCCCCCACCCACCCCCCGGCCGATCACCTGCTGCAGCTCCACGGGGGATGGACAGCGAGAGAGTGAGGGCGGCTCACCCCCCCCCCCCCCCGATCACCTGCTGCAGCTTCACGGGGGACGGACAGCGAGAGAGAGTGAGGACGGCTTCCCCCCCCCCCCCCCCCCCCCCCCGCCGCAGATCACTTGCTGCAGCTTAACGGGGGACGGACAGCGAGAGAGTGAGGACGGCTTCTCCCCCCCCCCCCCTGATCACCTGCTGCAGCTTAACGGGGGACGGACAGCGAGTGAGTGAGGACGGCTTCCCCCCCCCCCCCCGATCACCTGCTGCTGCTTCACGGGGGCTGGACAGAGAGCAGGGATGGCTCTGCAGCGCGCTACACACTGTGTTGCGGGTGGAGTTGAACGCCGGTGACCGCGTCCTGTGCGGAAGGGTGAGCTGGACTTGGGGTGGCGGCTGGGGGGCTGCTCATATCGGTGGGAAGGCAGAGATGGGGGATGCATGGCGCCGGCAAGCAGGTGTTAAACACCACAAAAATGTTGCATGGGGTGGGGGTGAGTGCTGCCTGTAATTTATGTGCTGACTGATCAACTTCAGTGACACTCACTGTGCTGGCTGTCTTTGTTGGTTGCCATTTGTTACTGTAAAGACAGCCAGCACAGTGAGTGTCACTGAAGTTGATCAGTCAGCACATAAATTACAGGCAGCATGACTCGAATCCAGTGGTTGCACCAAGTGTCCGAAGTCGGCGGTCAGGATGTTGGCATTTAGTATACCGACACCAGCATCCCGATCGCAGCAAAGCAGACAAGAGTGACGAGTGCAGAGGGTACCTTAACCTCCCACCCCTAACCCTCCGTTTCCCACAGCCTAAACCTAACCCACCCCCTTAGTGCCTAACACTTATACCCCCCCTCTGCAGCCTAACCCTGACCTCCCCAACACCATATACTAAACCCCCCCCCCCCCGACCCGCACGCTAAACCAGTGGCGGCATTGCATACTTACCTTCAGGATCCTGACTATCGGGATATCGTTGGTGGGATCCTAATCTTCTCGGGATGTCAGCGTTGGTATTCTGGCGGCTGGCGGGATTCCGGCATCGGTATTACGGCTCCTGGGATCCCGACAGCCAGGATTCTGAACGCATACTTCCGATATGATAACAGCATTGTCACCCTCCCTCCTCCACAACACTTCTGTAGTGTCTAAATCCAGTCTGAGGCTCCTATTATAGCGGCACCATAAAGCCATTACATATAGAAAATAAGAATTTACTTACCGATAATTCTATTTCTCGTAGTCCGTAGTGGATGCTGGGGACTCCGTAAGGACCATGGGGAATAGCGGCTCCGCAGGAGACTGGGCACATCTAAAGAAAGCTTTAGGACTAACTGGTGTGCACTGGCTCCTCCCCCTATGACCCTCCTCCAAGCCTCAGTTAGGAAACTGTGCCCAGACGAGCGTACACAATAAGGAAGGATTTTGAATCCCGGGTAAGACTCATACCAGCCACACCAATCACACCGTATAACTTGTGATCTGAACCCAGTTAACAGTATGATAACAGAGGAGCCTCTGAAAAGATGGCTCCCAACAATTATAACCCGATTTTTGTTAACAATAACTATGTACAAGTATTGCAGACAATCCGCACTTGGGATGGGCGCCCAGCATCCACTACGGACTACGAGAAATAGAATTATCGGTAAGTAAATTCTTATTTTCTCTGACGTCCTAAGTGGATGCTGGGGACTCCGTAAGGACCATGGGGATTATACCAAAGCTCCCAAACGGGCGGGAGAGTGCGGATGACTCTGCAGCACCGAATGAGAGAACTCCAGGTCCTCCTCAGCCAGGGTATCAAATTTGTAGAATTTAGCAAACGTGTTTGCCCCTGACCAAGTAGCTGCTCGGCAAAGTTGTAAAGCCGAGACCCCTCGGGCAGCCGCCCAAGATGAGCCCACTTTCCTTGTGGAACGGGCTTTTACAGATTTTAGCTGTGGCAGGCCTGCCACAGAATGTGCAAGCTGAATTGTACTACAAATCCAACGAGCAATAGTCTGCTTAGAAGCAGGAGCACCCAGCATGTTGGGTGCATACAGGATAAACAGCGAGTCAGATTTCCTGACTCCAGCCGTCCTGGAACATATTTTCAGGGCCCTGACAACATCCAGCAACTTGGATTCCTCCAAGGGGTATATGCAATTGCGGTCGAATTCCCGAAATTGTCGAATTTCGGGTCATTTTCGACCAAAAAAAAAAATCACCTATGCAATTCAGTGCTTTCCGACCAAAAAACGGACTTTCAAAATTCGACTTTTTGAAATTCGACTTTTTGCAAATTCGACTTTTCTGCAATGATACAAGTGCTGCAATTCGACCAAAGCATATTCAATTCAAGTTTGGAAATTCGACAGCAGTGCTTTTAGACAGCAAATTCGTCATTTTCAATCCGCCACACTTTGGAGGGTGAAAACAAAGAAAAAATTTTTAAACATGTTTTTTTTTGTGTTTTTTTGGGGGGGAATAGCAGATCTATTTATATTAGAAGGGATTAGGTACTTTTTTTTTTTTTTTTTTGGAGGCACAAATATTATTTATATATTTTTTAAAATATTATTATTATTTTTTTTTTTTTTTAATGCTGGAACGGTGAAATCATAAAAAAAAATGGCGTGGGGTCCCCCCTCCAAAGCATAACCAGCCTCGGGCTCTTCAAGCTGGTCCTGGTTCTAAAAATGCGGGGAAAAAATTGACAGGGGATCCCCCGTATTTTTAAAACCAGCACCGGGCTCTGCGCCTGGTGCTGGTGCCAAAAATACGGGGGACAAAAAGAGTAGGGGTCCCCCGTATTTTTAACACCAGCATCGGGCTCCACTAGCTGGACAGATAATGCCACAGCCGGGGGTCACTTTTATGCCGTGCCCTGCGGCCGTGGCATTTAATATCCAACTAGTCACCCCTGGCCGGGGTACCCTGGGGGAGTGGGGACTCCTTCAATCAAGGGGTCCCCCCCCCCAGCCACCCAAGGGCCAGGGGTGAAGCCCGAGGCTGTCCCCCCCCATCCAATGGGCTGCGGATGGGGGGGCTGATAGCCTTTTGTGATAATAAAAAGATATTGTTTTTTCCAGTAGTACTACAAGTCCCAGCAAGCCTCCCCCGCAAGCTGGTACTTGGAGAACCACAAGTACCAGCATGCGGGAGAAAAACGGGCCCGCTGGTACCTGTAGTACTACTGGGAAAAAAATACCCAAATAAAAACAGGACACACACACCGTCGACAGTAAAACTTTATTTCATACGTCGACACACACATACTTACCTATGTTCACAAGCCGACATCGGTCCTCTTCTCCATGTAGAATCCACGGATACCTGAAAAGAAAAGATCAATATACTCACCTCAGCCATGGTCCAGAGATAAATCCACGTACTTGGCAAAAAAACAAACCGAACACCCGCTCCATGCCGGACTGAAAGGGGTCCCATGCTGACACATGGGACACCTTTCCACGAATGAGACCTGTCAGTGACAGCTGTCACAGAAAGGTCTCTAAGCCAATCAGGAAGCGCAACTTCGTTGCGCTCACCTGATTGGCTGTGCGCTGTCTGTACTGTGACAGCACATCGCAAAGCCGCTCCATTACTTTCAATGGTGGGAACTTAGCGGCTAGCGGTAAGGTCACCCGCCGGTCAGCGGCTGCGCCGTCAAACGCAGCCGCGGTAAGTCTTGGAACAGACAGGGTCCTTGCTGGAGCAGGTCCCTTCTTAGAGGTAGAGGCCACGGATCCTCCGTGAGCCTCTCTTGAAGTTCCGGTTACCAAGTCCTTTTTGGCCCATCCGGAGCCACGAATATAGTGCTTACTCCTCTCCATCTTATCAATCTCAGTACCTTGGGTATGAGAGGCAGAGGAGGGAACACATACACTGACTGGTACACCCACGGTGTTACCAGAGCGTCTACAACTATTGCCTGAGGGTCTCTTGACCTGGCGCAATACCCGTCGAGTTTTTTAATCATGTGGACGACTTCTGGGTGAAGTCCCCACTCTCCCGGGTGGAGGTCGTGCTGAGGAAGTCTGCTTCCCAGTTGTCCACTCCCGGAATGAATACTGTTGACAGTGCTATCACATGATTTTTCCAGCGGAGAATCCTTGCAGCTTCTGCCATTGCCCTCCTGCTTCTTGTGCCACCCTGTCTGTTTACGTGGGTGACTGCCATGATGTTGTCCGACTGGATCAACACCGGCTGACCTTGAAGCAGAGGTCTCGCTAAGCTTAGAGCATTGTAAATGGCCCTTAGCTTCAGGATATTTATGTGAAGTGATGTATCCAGGCTTGACCCTAAGCCCTGGATATTCCTTCCCTGTGTGACTGCTCCCCAGCCTCGCAGGCTGGCATCCGTGGTCACCAGGACCCAGTCCTGAATGCCGAATCTGCGGCCCTCTAGAAGATGAGCACTCTGCAACCACCACAGGATGGATACCCTTGTCCTTGGTGACAGGGTTATCCGCTGATGCATCTGAAGATGTGACCCGGACCATTTGTCCAGTAGGTTCCACTGGAAAGTTCTTGCGTGGAATCTAACGAATGGGATTGCTTCGTAGGAAGCCACCATTTTTTCCCAGAACCCTTGTGCAATGATGCACTGAGACTTGGTTCGGTTTTAGGAGGTTCCTGATTAGCTCGGATAACTCCCTGGCTTTCTCTTCCGGGAGAAACACCTTTTTTCTGGACTGTGTCCAGGATCATCCCTAGGAAACAGAAGACAAGTCGTCGGAACCAGCTGCGATTTTGGAATATTGAGAACCCAATCGTGCTGCCGCAACACTACCTGAGATAGTGCTACACCGACCTCCAACTGTTCCCTGGATCTTACCCTTATCAGGGAATCGTCCAAGTAAGGGATAACTAAAATTTCCTTCCTTCGAAGGGATATCATTTCGTCCATTACCTTGGTAAAGACCGGGGGTGCCGTGGACCATCCCTACGGCAGCGTCTGAACTGATAGTGACAGTTCTGTACCATAACCTGAGGTACCCTTGGTGAGAAGGGTAAATTTTGACATGAAGGTAAGCATCCTTGATGTCCCGAGACATCATGTAGTCCCCTTCTTCCAGGTTCGCAATCACTGCTCTGAGTGACTCAATCTTGAATTTGAACCTCTGTATGTAAGTGTTCAAAGATTTTAGATTTTAGAATCGGTCTCACCGAGCCGTCTGGCTTCGGTACCACAATAGTGTGGAATAATACCCCGTTCCCTGTTGCAGGAGGGGTACCTTGATTATCACCTGCTGGGAATACAGCTTGTGAATGGCTTCCAAAACTGGCTCCCTGTCAGAGGGAGACGTCGGTAAAGCCGACTTTTGGAAACGGCGAGGGGGAGACGTCTCGAATTCCAATATGTACCTGTGACAGGACGGTACCGTACGGAAGCACTCGCCGCTTGCCGCGTCCCGTCGACTGCGCACAGTATGGAAGGTCAAGCCGCACGAGGCCTGACCACATAGGGGATTCCCGCTTACCGTCAGTAACCGCCTGTTACTGACTCCACCCACTGCGTTGTGGGCGGGTTCTTGCTGCCACCACCAAACTCCTAACCTGCCGTGGCGTTTGGAACCACGGTTCTGCTCTGTATGTGCCGACGCACTGCCTTACCACAGCTGTGTGGTGCTGACGAATCCCCACTAGCCACTTGCTAGGCCTCTACCGGTAGCTGGCGGAAGGCGGAGCTTGGAGACGCTAGGTACTTCCCTGGACAGCCGGAGGACGGGGCTAGGTTTGGCCTAACCCTGTTGGTCACAAGATGAAGCAGTCTTCTTGAGGCAAAGATGTTTATTTGCTCAATAGTTCTAAAGAGAACCCTTCCCTATTGCTAGGGGCAACAGCATACAGCAAGATGTTCCAGCAGAGCAGAATAAAGATGGTACAACTACAACCTGGAGGCACGCAGGTCTCCTTTTTATGTCAGTTTTCCACACAGTATCACAGGGAGGTAAGCCCTCCCTGTCTTCTCCAACCAATCAGGTTATTTTACAAAATACCAATAAATCACATTTTACAAGGATATAAGTGCAATAAAACAATATCCTCCTTCCTCTGACACAGGCGTTTGGTATCAGATTAACATTCACTATTGATAAATTTATCACATAGCTTCAAAACACAATGTTTCTGTCTCATTCACATCTCCAGGCAAACCCAGAGTCTGAGACCACAACAGGAAGGCTACAATACAAACAGTCTTCCTTCCTGCATAGGTCGCTCGCATGTCAATTAAATCAGGTACATGAAACAAGTTCCAAGCCCATAAACCCAGTGATTAGCATCTCTATCTAAAGAACTTACACATCAAAAGGTATTGTCCTTCACACCTCTCTGCTAGGAAGTGGCATGCTAAGGGCCCTGTCCCATTCCCAAAGGATAAGACATGATTATTCAGACATCTATAATAGTAAGTGCATTTTCCTCTTTAAATATACAGATGACCACATCTTGAATATAAAATACAGTTAAACATGCATTCCTGCAATTGTGCATAGAGCACTACATATGACATGTTAAAACACATCATTAAACAAACTTTTAAACAGTCCGTACCCAGCGCCGTAAGTACGTTTAACAGTGACGCCCAGCGCCCATTGTCCCTTAATATGGCGCCAGGCACAAGGGTTAACACCTTCAGTGCCGCAGCCGCCATTACACGTGTGGCTGGTTGGTCTCTCCGGCCACAGTACCCCTGAGATATTACCTGAAGGATCCAGGGGTCTACTTGCGAGTGAGCCCACTGCGCACTGAAATTCATTGAGAACGGGCCCCCACCGTGCCTGAGCTTGTAAAGCCCTAGCGTCATACTGAGGGCTTGGCAGAGGCGGGAAAGGGTTTCTGTTCCTGGGAACTGGCTGATCTCTGCAGCCTTTTTCCTCTCCCTCTGTCACGAGCAGAAAAGAGGAACCTTTTGTCCGCTTGCCAACAAAGGACTGCGCCTGATAATACGGCGTCTTATTTGAGAGGCGACCTGGGGTACAAACGTGGATTTCCCAGCTGTTGCCGTGGCCACCAGGTCTAAAAGACCGACCCCAAATGTCCCCTTTCAAAGGCAATACTTCCAAATGCCGTTTGGAATCCGCATCACCTGACCATTTTACTGGTAGAATTGGACAACGCACTTATACTTGATGCCAGTCGGCAATTATTCCGCTGTGCATCATGCATATATAGAAATGCATCTTTTAATGCTCTATAGGCAATAATAAACTATCCTTATCTAGGATATCAATATTTCCAGTCAGGGAATCCGACCATGCCAACCCAGCACTGCACCTCCAGGCTGAGGCGATAGCTGGTCGCAGTATAACACCAGTATGTGTGTAAATACCTTTTTTTGGATACCCTCCTGCTTTCTATCAGCAGGATCCTTAAGGGCGGCCATCTCATGAGAGGGTAGAGCCCTTGTTCTTACAAGCGTGTGAGCGCCTTATCCCCCCTAGGGGGTGTTTCCCAACGCATCCTAACCTCTGGCGGGAAAGGGTATGCAGCCAATACTTTTTAAGAAATTATTAATTGTTATCGGGGGGAAACCCACGCATCATCACACACCTCATTTTATTTCTCAGATTCAGGAAAACTACAGGTAGTTTTTCCCTCACCGAACATAATACCCCTTTTTTTTTGGTGGTACTCGTATTATCAGAAATGTATAAAAACATTTTCCATTGTCTCAATCATGTAACGTGTGGCCCTACTGGAAATCACGGTTGTCTCTTCACCGTCGACACAGGAGTCAGTATCCGTGTCGGCGTCTGTATCTGCCATCTGAGGTAACGGCCGCTTTAGAGCCCCTGACGGCCTATGAGACGTCTGGACAGGCACAAGCTGAGTAGCCGGCTGTCTCATGTCAACCACTGTTTTTTTATATAGAGCTGACACTGTCACGTAATTTTCAACAGTACATCCACTCAGGTGTCGACCCCTTAGGGGGTGACATCACTGTTACAGACACTCTGCTCCGTCTCCACATCATTTTTCTCCTCATAGATGTCGACACAAACGTACCGACACACAGCACACACACACAGGGAATGCTCTGATAGAGGACAGGACCCCACTAGCCCTTTGGGGAGACAGAGGGAGAGTATGCCAGCACACACCAGAGCGCTATATATATATACAGGGATAACCTTATATAAGTGTTTTTCCCCTTATAGCTGCTGTATGTTTTAATACTGCGCCTAATTAGTGCCCCCCTCTCTTTTTTTTAACCCTTTCTGTCTGCAGGGAAGAGCCAGGGAGCTTCCCTCCAACTGAGTTGTGAGGGAAAATGGCGCCAGTGTGCTGAGGAGATAGGCTCCGCCCCCTTTTCGGCGGCCTTATCTCCCGGTTTTTTGTATATTCTGGCAGGGGTTAAATGCATCCATATAGCCCAGGAGCTATATGTGATGCATTTTTTGCCATGTAAGGTATTTCTGTCATGTTTTATTGCGTCTCAGGGCGCCCCCCCCCAGCGCCCTGCACCCTCAGTGACCGGAGTATGAAGTGTGCTGAGAGCAATGGCGCACAGCTGCAGTGCTGTGCGCTACCTTATTGAAGACAGGAACGTCTTCTGCCGACGATTTTTCCGGACCTCTTCGCTCTTCTGGCTCTGTAAGGGGGCCGGCGGCGCGGCTCCGGGACCCATCCAGGCTGGACCTGTGATCGTCCCTCTGGAGCTAATGTCCAGTAGCCAAGAAGCCCAATCCACTCTGCACGCAGGTGAGTTCGCTTCTTCTCCCCTTAGTCCCTCGATGCAGTGAGTCTGTTGCCAGCAGGTCTCACTGAAAATAACAAACCTAAACTAAAACTTTCACTAAGAAGCTCAGGAGAGCCCCTAGTGTGCACCCCTCTCATCGGGCACAGAAATCTAACTGAGGCTTGGAGGAGGGTCATAGGGGGAGGAGCCAGTGCACACCAGTTAGTCCTAAAGCTTTCTTTAGATGTGCCCAGTCTCCTGCGGAGCCGCTATTCCCCATGGTCCTTACGGAGTCCCCAGCATCCACTTAGGACGTTAGAGAAAATGTATTATTTAATAATGTTGTACTGGTTTTTAATCATATAATTAAGTGCTCTGCCTGGCGCAATGTGTATAATGTGCTCTACCTGTGCAATATGTATAACGTGCTCTACCTGGTGCAATGTGTATAACATGCTCTACCTGGTGCAATGTGTATAACGTGCTCAACCTGGCGCAATGTGCATAATGTGCTCTGCCTGGCGCAATATGTATAACGTGCTCTACCTGGTGCAATGTGTATAACATGCTCTACCTGGTGCAATGTGTATAACGTGCTCAACCTGGTGCAACGTGTGGCGCAATGTGTATAACGTGCTCTACCTGGTGCAACGTGTGGCGCAATGTGTATAACGTGCTCTACCTGGTGCAACGTGTGGTGCAATGTGTATAACGTGCTCTACCTGGTGCAACGTGTGGCGCAATGTGTATAACGTGCTCTGCCTGGCGCAATGTGTATAACGTGCTCTCCTTTGCTCAGTGTGTATAGGAGGTTCTACCTGGTGCAATGTGTATAAGTGGCACTACTGTGTTGAGTAATGTGAATTGGTACTATTATGTGACCACGCCCATTCACCACGAAGCCATGCCCCTAAAAAATAAGAATTTACTTACCGATAATTCTATTTCTCGTAGTCCGTAGTGGATGCTGGGGACTCCGTCAGGACCATGGGGATTAGCGGCTCCGCAGGAGACAGGGCACAAAAATAAAAGCTTTAGGACTAGGTGGTGTGCACTGGCTCCTCCCCCTATGACCCTCCTCCAAGCCTCAGTTAGGATACTGTGCCCGGACGAGCGTGCATAATAAGGAAGGATTTTGAATCCCGGGTAAGACTCATACCAGCCACACCAATCACACCGTACAACTTGTGATCTGAACCCAGTTAACAGCATGATAATAGAGAAGCCTCTGAAAAGATGGCTCACAACAATAATAACCCGATTTTTGTAACAATAACTATGTACAAGTATTGCAGACAATCCGCACTTGGGATGGGCGCCCAGCATCCACTACGGACTACGAGAAATAGAATTATCGGTAAGTAAATTCTTATTTTCTCTGACGTCCTAAGTGGATGCTGGGGACTCCGTCAGGACCATGGGGATTATACCAAAGCTCCCAAACGGGCGGGAGAGAGCGGATGACTCTGCAGCACCGAATGAGAGAACTCCAGGTCCTCCTCAGCCAGGGTATCAAATTTGTAGAATTTTGCAAACGTGTTTGCCCCTGACCAAGTAGCAGCTCGGCAAAGTTGTAAAGCCGAGACCCCTCGGGCAGCCGCCCAAGATGAGCCCACCTTCCTTGTGGAATGGGCATTTACAGATTTTGGCTGTGGCAGGCCTGCCACAGAATGTGCAAGCTGAATTGTACTACAAATCCAACGAGCAATAGTCTGCTTAGAAGCAGGAGCACCCAGCTTGTTGGGTGCATACAGGATAAACAGCGAGTCAGTTTTCCTGACTCCAGCCGTCCTGGAAACATATGTTTTCAGGGCCCTGACAACGTCTAGCAACTTGGAGTCCTCCAAGTCCCTAGTAGCCGCAGGCACCACAATAGGTTGGTTCAGGTGAAACGCTGACACCACCTTAGGGGGAAACTGAGGACGAGTCAGATATGGGCTTTTGTGAGACAAAGCCGCCAATTCTGACACTCGCCTGGCCGAGGCCAGGGCCAACAGCATGGTCACTTTCCATGTGAGATATTTCAAATCCACAGATTTGAGCGGTTCAAACCAATGTGATTTGAGGAATCCCAGAACTACGTTGAGATCCCACGGTGCCACTGGAGGCACAAAAGGGGGTTGTATATGCAATACTCCCTTGACGAATGTCTGGACTTCAGGAACTGAAGCCAATTCTTTCTGGAAGAAAATAGACAGGGCCGAAATTTGAACCTTAATGGACCCCAATTTGAGGCCCATAGACACTCCTGTTTGCAGGAAATGCAGGAATCGACCGAGTTGAAATTCCTCCGTGGGGGCCTTCCTGGCCTCACACCACACAACATATTTTCGCCAAATGCGGTGATAATGTTGTGCGGTCACCTCCTTCCTGGCTTTGACCAGGGTAGGTATGACTTCTTCCGGAATGCCTTTTTCCCTTAGAATCCGGCGTTCAACCGCCATGCCGTCAAATGCAGCCGCGGTAAGTCTTGGAACAGACAGGGTCCTTGCTGAAGCAAGTCCCTTCTTAGCGGCAGAGGCCATGGGTCCTCTGTGAGCATCTCTTGAAATTCTGGGAACCAAGTCCTTCTTGGCCAATCCGGAGCCACAAGTATAGTTCTTACTCCTCTCCGTCTTATAATTCTCAGTACCTTGGGTATGAGAGGCAGAGGAGGGAACACATACACTGACTGGTACACCCACGGTGTTACCAGAGCGTCCACAGCTATTGCCTGAGGGTCCCTTGACCTGGCGCAATAAGTGTCCAGTTTTTTGTTGAGGCGGGACGCCATCATGTCCACCTTTGGTCTTTCCCAACGGTTCACAATCATGTGGAAGACTTCCGGATGAAGTCCCCACTCTTCCGGGTGGAGATCGTGAACACTGCTGACAGTGCTATCACATGATTTTCCGCCCAGCGGAAAATCCTTGCAGCTTCTGCCATTGCCCTCCTGCTTCTTGTGCCGCCCTGTCTGTTTACGTGGGCAACTGCCGTGATGTTGTCCGACTGGATCAGCACCGGTTGACCTTGAAGCAGAGGTCTTGCTAGGCTTAGAGCATTGTAAATTGCCCTTAACTCCAGTATGTTTATGTGAAGTGAAGTCTCCAGACTTGACCACACTCCCTGGAAATTTTTTCCCTGTGTGACTGCTCCCCAGCCCCTCAGGCTGGCATCCGTGGTCACCAGGACCCAGTCCTGAATGCCGAATCTGCGGCCCTCTAGTAGATGAGCACTCTGCAGCCACCACAGAAGAGACACCCTTGTCCTTGGAGACAGGGTTATCCGCTGATGCATCTGAAGATGCGATCCGGACCATTTGTCCAGCAGATCCCACTGAAAAGTTCTTGCGTGAAATCTGCCGAATGGAATCGCTTCGTAGGAAGCCACCATTTTTCCCAGGACCCTTGTGCAATAATGCACTGACACTTTTCCTGGTTTTAGGAGGTTCCTGACTAGCTCGGATAACTCCCTGGCTTTCTCCTCCGGGAGAAACACCTTTTTCTGGACTGTGTCCAGAATCATCCCTAGGAACAGCAGACGTGTCGTCGGGATCAGCTGCGATTTTGGAATATTTAGAATCCACCCGTGCTGTTGTAGCAGTATCCAAGATAGTGCTACTCCGACCTCCAACTGTTCCCTGGACTTTGCCCTTATCAGGAGATCGTCCAAGTAAGGGATAATTAAGACGCCTTTTCTTCGAAGAAGAATCATCATTTCGGCCATTACCTTGGTAAAGACCCGGGGTGCCGTGGACAATCCAAACGGCAGCGTCTGAAACTGATAGTGACAGTTCTGTACTACGAACCTGAGGTACCCTTGGTGAGAAGGGCACATTTGGACATGGAGGAAAGCATCCTTGATGTCCAGGGACACCATATAGTCCCCTTCTTCCAGGTTCGCTATCACTGCTCTGAGTGACTCCATCTTGAATTTGAACCTTTGTATGTAAGTGTTCAAAGATTTCGGAT
This sequence comes from Pseudophryne corroboree, assembly GCF_028390025.1. Classification (NCBI taxonomy): domain Eukaryota; kingdom Metazoa; phylum Chordata; class Amphibia; order Anura; family Myobatrachidae; genus Pseudophryne; species Pseudophryne corroboree. Next base: position 154,128 of record NW_026967675.1, on the reverse strand, counting down.
TTAAAATAGGTCTCACCGAGCCGTCTGGCTGTGGAATAATACCCCTTTCCCTGTCGTAGGAGGGGTACTCTTATTATCACCTGCTGGGAATACAGCTTGTGAATTGCTTCCAATACTGCCTCCCTGTCGGAGGGAGACGTTGGTAAAGCAGACTTCAGGAACCTGCGAGGGGGAGACGTCTCGAATTCCAATCTGTACCCCTGGGATACTACCTGTAGGATCCAGGGGTCCACTTGCGAGTGAGCCCACTGCGCGCTGAAACTCTTGAGACGACCCCCCACCGTACCCGAGTCCGCTTGTAAGGCCCCAGCGTCATGCTGAGGCCTTGGCAGAAGCGGTGGAGGGCTTCTATTCCTGGGAAGGGGCTGCCTGCTGCAGTCTTTTTCCCTTTCCTCTACCCCGGGGCAGATATGACTGGCCTTTTGCCCGCTTGCCCTTATGGGGACGAAGGACTGAGGCTGAAAAGACGGTGTCTTTTTCTGCTGAGAGGTGACTTGGGATTTTCCAGCTGTTGCCGTGGCCACCAGGTCCGATAGACCGACCCCAAATAACTCCTCCCCTTTATACGGCAATATTTCCATGTGCCGTTTTCGCATCACCTGACCACTGTCGTGTCCATAAACATCTTCTGGCAGAAATGGACATCGCACTTACTCTTGATGCCAGAGTGCAAATATCCCTCTGTGCATCACGCATATATAGAAATGCATCCTTTAAATGCTCTATAGTCAATAAAATACTGTCCCTGTCAAGGGTATCAATATTTTCAGTCAGAGATTCCGACCAAACGCCCCCCAGCACTGCACATCCATGCTGGGGCGATGCTGGTCGCAGTATAACATCAGTATGTGTGTATATACTTTTTAGAGTATTTTCCAGCCTCCTATCAGCTGGATCTTTGAGGGCGGCCGTATCAGGAGACGGTAACGCCACTTGTTTTGATAAGCGTGTGAGCGCCTTATCTACCCTAGGGGGTGTTTCCCAGCGCGCCCTAACCTCTGGCGGGAAAGGGTATAATGCCAATAACTTCTTTGAAATTAGCACTTCCTATCGGGGGTAACCCACGCTTCATCACACACTTCAATCAATTTATCTGATTCAGGAAAAACTACAGGTAGTTTTTTTTCCACCCCACATAATACCCATTTTTTTTGGTACTTGTAGTATCAGAATATGTAACGCCTCCTTCATTGCCGTGATTATGTAACGTGTGGCCCTACTGGAAAATACGTTTGTTTCTTCACCGTCGACACTGGAGTCAGTGTCCGTGTCTGTGTCTATGTCGACCGACTGAGGTAATGGGCGTTTTAAAGCCCCTGACGGTGTTTGAGACGCCTGGACAGGTACTAATTGGTTTGCCGGCCGTCTCATATCGTCAACCGACCTTGTAGCGTGTTGACACTATCACGTAATTCCATAAATAAAGCCATCCATTCCGGTGTCGACTCCCTAGGGGGTGACATCCCATTACAGGCAATTGCTCCGCCTCCACTAACATCGTCCTCATACCTGTCGACACACATGTACCGACACACAGCACACACACAGGGAATGCTCTGATAGAGGACAGGACCCCACTAGCCCTTTGGGGAGACAGAGGGAGAGTTTGCCAGCACACACCAAGGCGCTATAATTATACAGGGACAACCTTATAGTAAGTGTTTTCCCTTATAGCAGCTTAATAATAAGATTTTACTTACCGATAAATCTATTTCTCGTAGTCCGTAGTGGAAGCTGGGGACTCCGTCAGGACCATGGGGATATAGCGGCCCTCCTCCAAGCCTCAGTTAGGATACTGTGCCCGGACGAGCGTGCATAATAAGGAAGGATATTGAATCCCGGGTAAGACTCATACCAGCCACACCAATCACACCGTACAACCTGTGATCTGAACCCAGTTAACAGTATGATAACAACGAAGGAGCCTCTGAAAAGATGGCTCACAACAAGAATAACCCGATTTTTGTAACAATAACTATGTACAAGTATTGCAGACAATCCGCACTTGGGATGGGCGCCCAGCATCCACTACGGACTACGAGAAATAGATTTATCGGTAAGTAAAATCTTATTTTCTCTGACGTCCTAGTGGATGCTGGGGACTCCGTCAGGACCATGGGGATTATACCAAAGCTCCCAAACGGGCGGGAGAGTGCGGATGACCCTGCAGCACCGAATGAGAGAACTCCATGTCCTCCTCAGCCAGGGTATCAAATTTGTAGAATTTAGCAAACGTGTTTTCCCCTGACCAAGTAACTGCTCGGCAAAGTTGTAAAGCCGAGACCCCTCGGGCAGTCGCCCAAGATGAGCCCCCTTCCTTTTGGAATGGGCTTTTACCGATTTTGGCTGTGGCAGGCCTGCCACAGAATGTGCAAGCTGAATTGTACTACACATCCAACTAGCAATCGTCTGCTTAGAAGCAGGAGCACCCATCTTGTTGGGTGCATACAGGCTAAACAGCGAGTCAGATTTTCTGACTCCAGCCTTCCTGGAAACATATTTTTCAGGGCCCTGACAATGTCAAGTAACTTGGAGTCCTCCAAGTCCCTAGTACCCGCAGGTACCACAATAGGTTGGTTCATGTGAAAAACAGAACACACCTTAAGGAGAAATTGAGGACGAGTCCTCAATTCTGCCCTGTCAGAATGAAAAATTAAGTAAGGGCTTTATATATGATAAAGCCGCCAATTCTGACACACGCCTGGCTGAAGCCAGGGCTAATAGCATCGTCACCTTCCATGTGAGATATTTTAAGTCCACAGTGGTGAGTGGTTCAAACCAATGTGACTTTAGGAAACTCAAAACAACATTGAGATCCCAAGGTGCCACTGGGGCACAAAAGGAGGCTGTATATGCAGTACCCCTTTTACAAACATCTGAACGTCAGGCACTAAAGCCAGTTCTTTCTGGAAGAAATTCGACAGGGCCGAAATTTGAACCTTAATGGACCCTAATTTTAGGCCCATAGACAGTCCTGTTTTCAGGAAATGTAGGAAACGACCCAGTTGGAATTCCTCTGTAGGGGCCTTCTTGGCCTCACACCACGCAACATATCTTCGCCAAATGCGGTGAAAATGTTTTGCGGTTACATCCTTCCTGTCTTCGACCAGGGTAGGGATGACTTCATCTGGAATGCCCTTTCAGGATCCGGCGTTCAACCGCCATGCCGTCAAACGCGGCCGCGGTAAGTCTTGGAACAGACAAGGCCCCTGCTGGAGCAGGTCCTTTCTTAAAGGTAGAGGCCACGGGTCTTCCGTGAACATCTCTTGAAGTTTCGGGTACCAAGTCCTTCTTGGCCAATCCTGAACCACGAGTATCATTCTTACTCATCTCCCTCTTATGATTCTCAGTACTTTTTGTATGAGAGGCATAGGAGGGAACACATACTCTGACTGGTACATCCACAGTGTTACCAGAGCGTCCACCGCTATTGCCTGAGGGTCCCTTGACCTGGCGCAATATCTAGTTTTTTGTTCAGGCGGGACGCCATCATGTCCACCTTTGGTTTTTCACAACGGTTTACAATCATGTGGAAGACTTCCCGATGAAGTCCCCACTCTCCCGGGTGGAGGTCATGCCTGCTGAGGAAGTCTGCTTCCCAGTTTTCCACTCCCGGAATGAACACTGCTGAGAGTGTTATCACATGATTTTTCGCCCAGCGAAGAATCCTTGCAGTTTCTGCCATTTCCCTCCTGCTTCTTGTGCCGCCCTGTCTGTTTACGTGGGCGACTGCCGTGATGTTGTCCCACTGGATCAATACCGGCTGACCTTGAAGCAGAGGTCTTGCTAAGCTTAGAGCATTGTAAATTGCCCTTAGCTCCAGTATATTTATGTGGAGAGAAGTCTCCAGACTCGATCACACTCTCTGGAAATTTTTTCCTTGTGTGACTGCTCCCCAGCCACTCAGGCTGGCATCCGTGGTCACCAGGACCCAGTCCTGAATGCCGAATCTGCGGCCCTTTCATAGATGAGCACTCTGCAGCCACCGCAGAAGAAACACCCTTGTCCTTGGAGACAGGGTTATCCGCTGATGCATCTGAAGATGCGATCCGGACCATTTTTCCAGCAGATCCCACGTAAAGGTTCTTGCGTGAAATCTACCGAATGGGATCGCTTTGTAAGAAACCACCATTTTTCACAGGATCCTTGTGCAATGATGCACTGATACTTTTCCTGGTTTTAGGAGGTTCCTGACTAGCTCGGATAACTCCCTGGCTTTCTTCTCCGGGAGAAAACATCCTTTTCTGGACTGTGACCAGAATCATCCCTAGGAACAGTAGACGTGTCGTCGGAAAAAAATGCGATTTTGGAATATTTAGAATCCACTCGTGCTGTCGTAGAACTACTTAAGATAGTGCTACTCCGACCTCCAACTGTTCTCTGGACCTTGCCCTTATCAGGAAAGCGTCCATATTTCTTTTAAGAAGAATTATCATTTCGGCCATTACCGTGGTAAAGACCCGGGGTGCCGTGGACAATCCAAACGGCAGCGTCTGAACTGATAGTGACAGTTCTGTACCACGAACCTGAGGTACCCTTGGTGAGAAGGGCAAATTTGGACATGTAGGTAAGCGTCCCTGATATCCAGTGACACCATATCGTCCCCTTCTTCCTGGTTCGCTATCACTGCTCTGAGTGACTCCATCTTGATTTGAACGCTTGTATGTAAGTGTTCAAATATTTCAGATCTCACCTAGCCGTCTGGCTTCAGTACCACAATATAGTGTGGAATAATACCCCTTCCCTTGTTGTAGAAGGGGTACTTTGATTATCACCTGCTGGGAATACAGCCTGTGAATTGTTCCCAATACTGCCTCCCTGTCGGAGGGAGACGTTGGTAAAGCAGACTTCAGGAACTTGTGAGGGGGAGACGTCTCGAATTTCCAATGTACACCTGGGATACTACGTGTAGGATCCAGGAGTCCACTTGTGAGTGAGCCCACTGCGTGCTGAAACTCTTGAGATGACCCCCTACCGCACCTGAGTCCGCTTGTACGGCCCCAGCGTCATGCTGCGGACTTGGCAGAAGCTGTGGAGGGCTTCTGTTCCTGGTGATGGGCTGCCTGCTGCAGTCTTCTTCCCTTTCCTCTACCCCTGGGCAGATATGACTGGCCCTTTTGCCCGCCTGCCCTTATGGGGACGAAAGGACTGAGACTGAAAAGACCGTGTCCTTTTCTGCTGAGATGTGACTTGGGGTAACAAAAGGTGGATTTTTCAGCTGTTGCCATGGCCACCAGGTCCGATGGACCGCCCCTTTATACGGCAATACTTCCATGTGCCGTCTGGAATCTGCATCACCTGACCACTGTCGTCTGGCAGATATGGACATCACATTTACTCTTGATGCCAGAATGCAAATATCCCTCTGCGCATCTCGCATATATAGAAATGCATCCTTAAAATGCTCTATAGTCAATAAAATCTTGTCCCTGTCAAGGGTATCAATATTTTCAGTCAGGAAATCCGACCAAGCCCCCTCAGCGCTGCACATCCAGGCTGAGGCGATTGCTGGTCGTAGTATAACACCAGTATATGTGTATATACTTTTAGGATATTTTTCAGCTTCCTATCAGCTGGCTCCTTGAGGGCTGCCGTATCTGGAGACGGTAACGCCACTTGTTTTTATAAGCGTGTGAGCGCCTTATTCACCCTAAGGTGTGTTTCCCAACTCGCCCTAACTTCTGGCGGGAAAGGGTATACCGCCAATAATTTTCTATCGGAGGAAACCCACGTATCATCACACACTTCATTTAATTTATCTGATTCAGGAAAAACTACAAGTAGTTTATTCACACCCTACATAATACCCTTATTTGTGGTACTTGTAGTATCAGAAATATGTAACACCTCCTTCATTGCCCTTAACATGAAACGTGTGGCCCTAAAGGAAAATACGTTTGTTTCTTCACCGTCGACACTGGAGTCAGTGTCCGTGTCTGTGTCGACCGACTGAGGTAAATGGGCGTTTTTACAAGCCCCTGACGGTGTCTGAGACGCCTGGACAGGTACTAATTTGTTTGCCGGCCGTCTCATGTCGTCAACCGACCTTGCAGCGTGTTGACATTATCACGTAATTCCTAAATAAGCCATCCATTCCAGTGTCGACTCCCTAGAGAGTGACATCACCAATACAGGCAATTTGCTCCGCCTCCTCACCAACATCGTCCTCCTACATGTCGACACACACGTACCGACACACAGCACACACACAGGGAATGCTCTGACAGAGGACAGGACCCCACTAGCCCTTTGGGGAGACAGAGGGAGAGTTTGCCAGCACACACCAAAAACGCTATAATTATACAGGGACAACCCCTTATACAAGTGTTTTCCCTTATAGCATTTTTATATATGTAATCATATCGCCAAATAAGTGCCCCCCCTCTCTGTTTTAACCCTGTTTCTGTAGTGCAGTGCAGGGGAGAGCCTGGGAGCCTTCCTCACAGCAGAGCTGAGCAGGAAAATGGCGCCGTGTGCTGAGGAGAATAGGCCCCGCCCCCTTTTCGGCGGGCTCTTCTCCCGGAGTTTGTGAGATCTGGCAGGGGTTAAATACCTCCATTTAGCCTCAAGGGCTATATGTGATGTATTTTAGCCATAAAATAAGATTTTACTTACCGATAAATCTATTTCTCGTAGTCCGTAGTGGATGCTGGGGACTCCGTCAGGACCATGGGGAATAGCGGCTCCGCAGGAGACAGGGCACAAAAGCAAGCTTTTAGGATCACATGGTGTGTACTGGCTCCTCCCCCTATGACCCTCCTCCAAGCCTCAGTTAGGTACTGTGCCCGGACGAGCGTACACAATAAGGAAGGATCTTGAATCCCGGGTAAGACCCAAACCAGCCACACCAATCACACCGTACAACTTGTGATCTGAACCCAGTTAACAGTATGATAACAATGAAGTAGCCTCTAAAAAAGATGGCTCACAACAATAATAACCCGATTTTTGTAACAATAACTATGTACAAGTAATGCAGACAATCCGCACTTGGGATGGGCGCCCAGCATCCACTACGGACTACGAGAAATAGATTTATCGGTAAGTAAAATCTTATTTTCTCTATCGTCCTAGTGGATGCTGGGGTTCCTGAAAGGACCATGGGGATTATACCAAAGCTCCCAAACGGGCGGGAGAGTGCGGGTGACTCTGCAGCACCGAATGAGAGAACTCCAGGTCCTCCTCAGCCAGGGTATCAAATTTGTAGAATTTTACAAACGTGTTCCCCCCTGACCACGTAGCTGCTCGGCAAAATTTTAAAGCCGAGACCCCCTCGGGCATCCGCCCAAGATGAGCCCACCTTCCTTGTGGAATGGGCATTGACAGATTTTGGCTGTGGCAGGCCTGCCACAGACTGTGCAAGCTGAATTGTACTACAAATCCAACGAGCAATAGTCTGCTTAGAAGCAGGAGCACCCATCTTTTGGGGTGCATACAATATAAACAGCAAGTCAGACTTTCTGACTCCAGCCGTCCTGGAAATTATATATATATATATATATATATATATATATATATATATATATATATATATATATATATATATATATACTTGTGCTTTAACCCCGGCACTCGCTTGATCCACAGCGGGATATAGCTTGCTCCTGTGCCTTCCCCATCCGCAGGTTCCCCTCCGGTGTAAATAAACCAGATAAATAAGAGGCGGCACTCGGAGACTTGTAGCAAGAAGTGTATTCACAGTGACATCTACGTTTCGGGGACCAAACTCCCCTTCGTCAGGGGAGTTTGGTCCCCGAAACGTAGATGTCACTGTGAATACACTTCTTGCTACAAGTCTCCGAGTGCCGCCTCTTATTTATCTGGTTTATATATATATATATATATATTTTTAGGGCCCCGACAACGTCTAGCAACTTGGAGTCCTCCAAGTCCCTAGTAGCCGCAGGCACCACAATATGTTGTTTCAGGCGAAACGCTGACACCACCCTAGGAAGAAACTGGGGACGAGTCCGCAGTTCTGCCCTGTTCGAATGGAAAAACAAATATGAGCTTTTTTTTAAGACAAAGCCCCCAATTCTGACAATCGCCTGGCCGAGGCCAGGGCCACAACATGGTCCCTTTCCATGTGAGATATTTCAAATCCACAGATTTGATCGGTTCAAACCAATATGATTTGAGGAATCCCAACACTACGTTGAGATCCCACGGTGCCACTGGAGGCACACAAGGGGCTGTATATGCAATACTCCCTTGACAAACGTCTGGACTTCAGGAATTGAAGCCAATTTTTTTTTCTGGAAGAAAATCTACAGGGCCGAAACTTGAACCTTAATGGACCCCAATTTGAGGCTCATAGACACTCCTGTTTTCAGGAAGTGCAGAAATCGACCTAGTTGAAATTTTTTCGTGGGGCCTTCCTGGCCTCACCCACGCAACATATTTTCACCACATGTGGTGATAACGTTGTGCGGTCACCTCCTTCCTGGCTTTGACCAGGGTAGGTATGACCTCTTCCGGAATGCCTTTTCCCTTAGGATCCGGCGTTCAACCGCCATGCCGTCAAACGCAGTCGCGGTAAGTCTTGGAACAGACAAGGTCCCTGCTGGAGCAGGCCCTTTCTTAGAGGCAGATGCCACGGTTCCTCTTGGAACAGACATGGTTCTTGCTGAAAGCAAATCCCATCTTAGCTCCCGAGGCCATTAGTCCTCTGTGAGCATCTCTTGAAGTTCCGGGTACCAAGTCCCTCTTGGCCAATCCGGAGCCACGAGTATAGTTCTTACTCCTCTACGTCTTATAATTCTCAATACCTTGGTTATGAGAAGCAGAAGAGGGAACACATACACCGACTGTTACACCCACGGTGTTACCAGGACGTCCACAGCTATCGCCTGAAGGTCTCGTGACCTGGCGCAATACCTGTCCCGTTTTTTGTTCGGGCGGGACGCCATCATTTCCACCTTTGGTCTTTCCCAACGGTTCACAATCATGCGGAAAACTTCCCGATGAAGTTCCCACTCTCCCGGGTGGAGGTCGTGCCTGCTGAGGAAGTCTGCTTCCCAGTCGTCCACTCCCGGAATGAACACTGCTGACAGTGCTATCACATGATTTTCCGTCTAGCGAAAAATCCTTGCAGTTTTGACCACTGCCCTCCTGCTTCTTGTGCCGCCCTATCTGTTTACGTGGGCGACTGCCGTGATGTTATCCCACTGGATCAATACCGGATGACCTTGAAGCAGAGGCCTTGCTAAGCTTATAGCATTACAAATTTGCTCTTAGCTCCAGTATATTTATGTGGAGAGAATTCTCCAGACTTGATCACACTCCCTGGAAATTTTTTCCCTGTGTGACTGCTCCCCAGCCTCTCAGGCTGGCCTCCGTGGATACCAGCATCCAATCCTGAATGCCGAATCTGCGGCCCTCTAGAAGATGAGCACTCTGTAATCACCACAGGAGAGACACCCTTGTCCTTGGATATAGGGTTATCCGCTGATGCATCTGAAGATGCGATCCGGACCATTTGTCCAGCAGATCCCACTGAAGAGTTCTTGCGTGAAATCTGCCGAATGGAAGCGCTTCGTAATAAGCCACCATTTTTTACCAGGACTCTTGTGCAATGATGCACTGACACTTTTCCTGGTTTTAGGAGGATCCCGATTAGCTCGGATAACTCCCTGGCTTTCTCCTCTGGGAGAAACACCCTTTTCCTGGACTGTGTCCAGAATCATCCCTAGGACCAGCAGACGTGTCGTCGGAACAACTGCGGTTTTGGAATATTTAGAATCCACCCGTGCTGTCGTAGAACTACTTGAGATAGTGCTACTCCGACCTCCAACTGTTCTCTGGACCTTGTTCTTATCAGGAGGTCGTCCATTTTCTTTGAAGACGAATCCTCATTTCGGTCATTACCTTGGTAAAGACCCGGGGTGCCTTGGACACTCCAACGGCATCGTCTGAAACTGATAGTGACAGTTCTGTACCACGAACCTGAGGTACCCTTGGTGAGAAAAGCAAATTTTGGGACATGGAGGTAAGCATCCCTGATGTCCCGGGACACCATATAGTCCCCTTGTTCCCAGTTCGCTATCACTGCTCTGAGTGACTCCATCTGGATTTGAACCCTTGTAAGTGTTCAAATTTTTTAGATTTAGAATCGGTCTCACCTAGCCTTCTGGCTTCAGTACCACCCTATAGTGTGGAACAATACCCCTTTCCTTGTTGTAGGAGGGGTAATTTTATTATCACCTGCTGGGAATACAGCTTGTGAATTGTTTTCAATACTGCCTCCCTGTCGGAGGGGGACATTGGTACAGCAGACTACAGGAACCTGCGAGGGGGGAAACGCCTCGACATTCCAATCTGTGCCCCTTTGATACTACTTGTAGGATCCAGGGGTCCTGTACGGTCTCAGCGTCATGCTGAGAACTTAGTAGAAGCGGTGGAGGGCTTCTGTTACTGGGAATGGGCTGCCTGCTGCAGTCTTCTTCCCTTTCCTCTATCCCTGGGCAGATATCTTATAGGGACGAAAAGACTGAGGCTGAAAAGACGGTGTCTTTTTCTGCAGAGATGTGACTTAGGGTAAAAAACGGTGGATCTTCCAGCAGTTGCCGTGGCCACCAGGTCCCATGGACCGACCCCAAATAACTCCTCCCCTTTTATACGGCAATACATCTTTGTGCCGTTTGGAATCTGCATCCCCTGACCACTGTCGTGTCCATAAACATCTTCTTGCAGATATGGACATCGCATTTACTCTTGATGCCAGAGTGCAAATATCCCTCTGCGCATCTCGTATATATAGAAATGCATCCTTTAAATGCTCTATAGTCAATAAAATACTGTCCCTGTCAAGGGTATCAATATTTTTAGTCAGGGAATCCGACCAAGCCACCTCAGCTCTGCACATCCAGGCTGAGGCGATCGCTGGTCACAGTATAACACCAGCATGTGTGTGTATACTTTTTAGGATATTTTTCTGATAAGCATGTGAGCGCCTTATCCACCCTGAGGGGTGTTTCCCAATGCGCCTTAACTTCTGGCGGGAAAGGGTATACCGCCAATAATTTTCTATCGGGGGAAACCCACGCATCATCACACACTTCATTTAATTTATCTGATTCAGGAAAAACTACAGGTAGTTTTTTCACCTCACACATAATACCCTTCTTTGTGGTACTTGGAGTATCAGAAATCTGTAACACCTCCTTCATTGCCCTTAACGTGTGGCCCTAAAGGAAAATACGTTTGTTTCTTCACCGTCGACACTGAAATCAGTGTCCGTGTCTGGGTCTATGTCGACCGACTGAGGTAAATGGGCGTTTTTACAAGCCCCTGACGGTGTCTGAGACGCCTGGACCGGTACTAATTTGTTCGCCGGCCGTCTGATGTCGTCAACCCACTTGCAGCGTGTTGACATTATCACGTAATTCCATAAGTAAGCCATCCATTCCGGTGTCGACTCCCTAGAGAGTGACATCACCATTACAGGCAATTTGCTCCGCCTCCTCACCAACATTTTCCTCATACATGTCGACACACACGTACCGACATACAGCACACACATAGGGAATGCTCTGATAGAGGACAGGACCCACTAGCCCTTTGGGGAGACAGAGGGAGAGTTTGCCAGCACACACCAAAATGCTATAATTATACAGGGACAACCCTTATATAAGTGTTCCTCCCATATAGCATTTAATATATATATGTATATCGCCAAATCAGTGCCCCCCCTCTCTGTTTTAACCCTGTTTCTGTAGTGCAGTGCAGGGGAGAGCCTGGGAGCCTTCCCCTCAGCCTTTCTGTGAGGGAAAATGGCGCTGTGTGCTGAGGAGAATAGGCCCCGCCCCCTTTTCGGCGGGCTTCTTCTCCGGAGATTGTGAAGTCTGGCAGGGGTTAAATACATCCATATAGCCTCAAGGGCTATATGTGATGTATTTTTCGCCATACAGGTATTCTACATTGCTGCCAGGGCGCCCCCCCCCGCGCCCTGCACCCTCCGTGACCGCTGTGGGAAGTGTGCTGACAGACAATGGCGCACAGCTGCAGTGCTGTGCGCTACCTGAGGAAGACTGAAAGTCTTCTGCCGCCTGGTTCCGGACCTCTTCAATCTTCAGCATCTGCAAGGGGGTCGGCGGCGCGGCTCCGGGACGAACCCCAGGGCGAGACCTGTGTTCCGACTCCCTCTGAAGCTAATGGTGTCCAGTAGCCTAAGAATCCAATCCATCCTGCACGCAGGTGAGTTGAAATTCTCTCCCCTAAGTCCCTCGATGCAGTGAGCCTGTTGCCAGCAGGACTCACTGAAAATAAAGAACCTAAAAACTTTTTCTAAGCAACTCTTTAAGAGAGCCACCTAGATTGCACCCTTCTCGGACGGGCACAAAAACCTAACTGAGGCTTGGAGGAGGGTCATAGGGGGAGGAGCCAGTACACACCATGTGATCCTAAAAGCTTGCTTTTGTGCCCTGTCTCCTGCGGAGCCGCTATTCCCCATGGTCCTGACGGAGTCCCCAGCATCCACTAGGACGTTAGAGAAAAAGGTATTATACATTGCTGCCCAGGGCGCCCCCCCCAGCGCCCTGCACCCTCAGTGACAGTTGGTGACTGTTGGTGTGAAGTGTGCTGACAACAATGGCGCACAGCTGCAGTGCTGTGCGCTACCTTATGAAGACTGAAAGTCTTCTGCCGCCTGTTTCTGGACCTCTTCAACTTCGGCATCTGCAAGGGGGGTCGGCGGCACGGCTCCGGGACGAACCCCAGGGTGAGACCTGTGTTCCGACTCCCTCTGGAGCTAATGGTGTCCAGTAGCCTAAGAAGCAAATCCATCCTGCACGCAGGTGAGTTTTCTTCTCTCCCCTAAGTCCCTCGTAGCAGTGAGCCTGTTGCCAGCAGGACTCACTGAAAATAAAAAACCTAACTTAAACTTTTATTCTAAGCAGCTCTTTAGGAGAGCCACCTAGATTGCACCCTTCTCGTCGGGCACAAAAATCTAACTGAGGCTTGGAGGAGGGTCATAGGGGGAGGAGCCAGTGCACACCACCTGATCCTAAAGCTTTTATTATTGTGCCCTGTCTCCTGCGGAGCCGCTATATCCCCATGGTCCTGACGGAGTCCCCAGCATCCACTAGGACGTCAGAGAAATATATTTATATCGCCAAAATATGCCCCCCCTCTCTGTTTTAACCCTGTTTCTGTAGTGCAGTGCAGGGGAGAGCATGGGAGCCTTCCCACCAGCGGATCTGTGTGGGAAAAATGGCGCTGTGTGCTGAGGAGATAGGCCCCGCCCCCTTCACGGCGGGCTCTTCTCCCGTTTTTTTCTGTAATCCTGGCAGGGGTTAAATACATCCATATAGCCCAGGGGCTATATGTGATGTATTTTTAGCCAGTAAAGGTAATTACATTGCTGCCCAGGGCGCCCCCCCCCAGCGCCCTGCACCCTCAGTGACCGCGGTGTGAAGTGTGCTGAGAGCAATGGCGCACAGCTGCAGTGCTGTGCGCTTCCTTAAGAAGACTGGGAAGTCTTCAGCCGCCGATTTCTGGACCTCTTCTCTCTTCAGCATCTGTAAGGGGGCCGGCGGCGCGGCTCCGGTGACCCATCCAGGCTGTACCTGTGATCGTCCCTCTGGAGCTAGTGTCCAGTAGCCTAAGAAGCCAATCCATCCTGCACGCAGGTGAGTTCACTTCTTCTCCCCTAAGTCCCTCGATGCAGTGAGCCTGTTGCCAGCAGGACTCACTGAAAATAAAAAACCTAATAACTTTTTCTAAGCAGCTCTTTAGGAGAGCCACCTAGATTGCACCCTGCTCGGACGGGCACAAAAACCTAACTGAGGCTTGGAGGAGGGTCATAGGGGGAGGAGCCAGTGCACACCACCTAGTCCTAAAGCTTTTATTTTTGTGCCCTGTCTCCTGCGGAGCCGCTAATCCCCATGGTCCTGACGGAGTCCCCAGCATCCACTTAGGACGTCAGAGAAATTGTAGCGCGCCTTCGGCACGCACTGTCAGTCTTCTGTATAGGTGAGGGAGAACCAGTTCTCTTTCTGCCACAAGGTCACCAAAATGTCTAGTTACATCTATAGTGCGGGGTGTGCTGTATGTTACACAGCCCAGCAGCATCGTCACCCCATCCTCCCCCTTGCACCACTTTTGTAGTGTCCAAATCAAGTTTGTCTTTTTATATTTGAATCATTAATAAGACTAATTAAAACCTTCACTCCGATGGGACCCAGAAAAGGACCGGTAGGACCCCAATTTTTAAAAGTGAGGGGTCCCTGGGACCCACTTTTTTTTGGTCTCAGCGCGATCACTGACAGTATCAGCAACCGTTGCCCCTACAGCACCTGCAGTGCCCTGCACACCCTCCACAGCTTGCAGCACAGCCGGATAATGGGGAGACACCTCCCCAACCCCAAACTCTGCAACAGAATCACCTCTGTCCGACTGACAGACCTCAGGCTCCTGGGCTTCCATCACTGCAGCCCCCTCCGCAAGCTGATCACTGGATATAGCAGATGCAGTGCTTTCACTTTCAGCTTTAACTTTGTTCCTCTCCTGCAGCCTCAGCACCACTAGCTGCGCTTTAACCCTTTCCATAGCGGAAGTCAGTGACAGGATCGCCTCTCTCAGAACCAGTCTCTGTCCCATTTGTAGCACTTGTTTCTCTTCCTTTTTCAGTATCTATTCTTTGGTTAAGTCGCTGGGCTTCACGTTGCAGTTCTTTTACTGTAATGCTGGTATGTCTCCTCTGTCTCTTCTTCATCCTCAGTCCCTCTTGGGGATACTGGATCATTTTTCCCAGCATCTAATGGTCGGGACACCCCTGCTTCACTGATTGTCGGGCACGCAGCTTCTGCCGCCGCTCTACCTGGAGTTGATTCACTCGAGGGAGCACCCTCATTCAGTTTGGGATTGTCTGCTTGCAGATCCGATTGCCTTGGGGCACCATTAGAACAGCTGGTTCCCACTACCTCTGGCTGGTCACCTGCCGATATTGCCGTGGCTCCAGGGTTAGCTATAGCAGCAAATTCAGTGCTCTAATTAATGTCCATACACAGGGAGCTTTCTCCCCCGGGGGGATCCATCCCGACCAGGGGGAAGCCAGTAAGGAAACCACCTGTAAACTGCACCTGTGGCAGTTGGAGCTCACCACCAAACCACCTGCTCACAGCACACCCAGCTCCTTCTGCAAAGTCTTCACCCCAATAATTACCTCCAGGTGAGACCCAGGCACAGATACTACTGTTCTCTCCTGGCATTACCCGGGCATATACTGTATACTACTGCTATCTCCTGGTGTAACCCAGGCATATACACTACAGCTCTCTCCTGGCACTGCCCAGGTATATACTGTATACTACTGCTATCTCCTGGTGTAACCCAACCATATACTGTATACTACTGCTCTCTCCTGGTGTAACCCAACCATATACTGTATACTACTGCTCTCTCCTGGTGTAACCCAACCATATACTGTATACTACTGCTATCACCTGGTGTAACCCAACCATATACTGTATACTACTGCTATCACCTGGTGTAACCCAGGCATATACACTACAGCTCTCTCCTGGCACTGCCCAGGTATATACTGTATACTACTGCTATCTCCTGGTGTAACCCAGGCACATATACTACTGCTATCGCCTGGTGTAACCCAACCATATACTGTATACTACTGCTCTCTCCTGGTGTAACCCAACCATATACTGTATACTACTGCTCTCTCCTGGTGTAACCCAACCATATACTGTATACTACTGCTATCACCTGGTGTAACCCAACCATATACTGTATACTACTGCTCTCTCCTGGTCTAACCCAACCATATACTGTATACTACTGCTCTCTCCAGGTGTAACCCAACCCTATACTGTATACTACTGCTCTCACCTGGTGTAACCCAACCATATACTGTATACTACTGCTCTCTCCTGGTCTAACCCAACCATATACTGTATACTACTGCTCTCTCCTGGTGTAACCCAACCATATACTGTATACTACTGCTCTCTCCTGGTGTAACCCAACCATATACTGTATACTACTGCTCTCTCCTGGTGTAACCCAACCATATACTGTATACTACTGCTCTCTCCTGGTGTAACCCAACCATATACTGTATACTACTGCTATCACCTGGTGTAACCCAACCATATACTGTATACTACTGCTCTCTCCTGGTCTAACCCAACCATATACTGTATACTACTGCTCTCTCCTGGTCTAACCCAACCATATACTGTATACTACTGCTCTCTCCTGGTGTAACCCAACCATATACTGTATACTACTGCTCTCTCCTGGTGTAACCCAACCATATACTGTATACTACTGCTCTCTCCTGGTGTAACCCAACCATATACTGTATACTACTGCTCTCTCCTGGTGTAACCCAACCATATACTGTATACTACTGCTCTCTCCTGGTGTAACCCAACCATATACTGTATACTACTGCTATCACCTGGTGTAACCCAACCATATACTGTATACTACTGCTATCACCTGGTGTAACCCAACCATATACTGTATACTACTGCTCTCTCCTGGTGTAACCCTAACATATACTGTATACTACTGCTCTCTCCTGGTGTAACCCAACCATATACTGTATACTACTGCTCTCTCCTGGTGTAACCCAACCATATACTGTATACTACTGCTCTCTCCTGGTGTAACCCAACCATATACTGTATACTACTGCTATCACCTGGTGTAACCCAACCATATACTGTATACTACTGCTATCACCTGGTGTAACCCAACCATATACTGTATACTACTGCTATCACCTGGTGTAACCCAACCATATACTGTATACTACTGCTCTCTCCTGGTGTAACCCAACCATATACTGTATACTACTGCTATCACCTGGTGTAACCCAACCATATACTGTATACTACTGCTATCACCTGGTGTAACCCAACCCTATACTGTATACTACTGCTCTCTCCTGGTGTAACCCAACCCTATACTGTATACTACTGCTCTCTCCTGGTGTAACCCAACCATATACTGTATACTACTGCTCTCTCCTGGTGTAACCCAACCCTATACTGTATACTACTGCTATCACCTGGTGTAACCCAACCATATACTGTATACTACTGCTATCACCTGGTGTAACCCAACCATATACTGTATACTACTGCTCTCTCCTGGTCTAACCCAACCATATACTGTATACTACTGCTCTCTCCTGGTGTAACCCAACCATATACTGTATACTACTGCTATCACCTGGTGTAACCCAACCATATACTGTATACTACTGCTCTCACCTGGTGTAACCCAACCATATACTGTATACTACTGCTCTCTCCTGGTGTAACCCAACCATATACTGTATACTACTGCTCTCTCCTGGTGTAACCCAACCCTATACTGTATACTACTGCTCTCTCCTGGTGTAACCCAACCATATACTGTATACTACTGCTCTCTCCTGGTCTAACCCAACCATATACTGTATACTACTGCTCTTTCCTGGTCTAACCCAACCATATACTGTATACTACTGCTCTCTCCTGGTCTAACCCAACCATATACTGTATACTACTGCTCTCTCCTGGTGTAACCCAACCCTATACTGTATACTACTGCTCTCTCCTGGTGTAACCCAACCATATACTGTATACTACTGCTATCACCTGGTGTAACCCAACCATATACTGTATACTACTGCTCTCTCCTGGTGTAACCCAACCATATACTGTATACTACTGCTCTCTCCTGGTCTAACCCAACCATATACTGTATACTACTGCTCTCTCCTGGTGTAACCCAACCATATACTGTATACTACTGCTCTCTCCTGGTGTAACCCAACCATATACTGTATACTACTGCTATCACCTGGTGTAACCCAACCATATACTGTATACTACTGCTCTCTCCTGGTGTAACCCAACCATATACTGTATACTACTGCTCTCTCCTGGTCTAACCCAACCATATACTGTATACTACTGCTCTCTCCTGGTCTCTCCTGGTGTAACCCAACCATATACTGTATACTACTGCTCTCTCCTGGTGTAACCCAACGATATACTGTATACTACTGCTCTCTCCTGGTGTTACCCAACCATATACTGTATACTACTGCTCTCTCCTGGTGTAACCCAACCCTATACTGTATACTACTGCTCTCTCCTGGTGTAACCCAACCATATACTGTATACTACTGCTCTCTCCTGGTGTAACCCAACCATATACTGTATACTACTGCTCTCTCCTGGTCTAACCCAACCATATACTGTATACTACTGCTATCACCTGGTGTAACCCAACCATATACTGTATACTACTGCTATCACCTGGTGTAACCCAACCATATACTGTATACTACTGCTCTCTCCTGGTGTAACCCAACCATATACTGTATACTACTGCTCTCTCCTGGTGTAACCCAACCATATACTGTATACTACTGCTCTCTCCTGGTGTAACCCAACCATATACTGTATACTACTGCTCTCTCCTGGTGTAACCCAACCATATACTGTATACTACTGCTCTCTCCTGGTGTAACCCAACCATATACTGTATACTACTGCTATCACCTGGTGTAACCCAACCATATACTGTATACTACTGCTATCACCTGGTGTAACCCAACCATATACTGTATACTACTGCTCTCTCCTGGTGTAACCCAACCATATACTGTATACTACTGCTCTCTCCTGGTGTAACCCAACCATATACTTGATAGTGTAGGAGCTTCCGCAGTATAGTATATATATATATATATTGATTCACGTTTTTCGCATTTATTAAGATAATAAGAATTTACTTACCGATAATTCTATTTCTCGGAGTCCGTAGTGGATGCTGGGGTTCCTGAAAGGACCATGGGGAATAGCGGCTCCGCAGGAGACAGGGCACAAAAAAGTAAAGCTTTACTAGGTCAGGTGGTGTGCACTGGCTCCTCCCCCTATGACCCTCCTCCAGACTCCAGTTAGGTACTGTGCCCGGACGAGCATACACAATAAGGGAGGCATTTTGAATCCCGGGTAAGACTCATACCAGCCACACCAATCACACCGTACAACTTGTGATCTAAACCCAGTTAACAGTATGACAACAGAAAGGGCCTCTTAAAGATGGCTCCTTAACAATAACCCGAATTAGTTAACAATAACTATGTACAAGTATTGCAGATAATCCGCACTTGGGATGGGCGCCCAGCATCCACTACGGACTCCGAGAAATAGAATTATCGGTAAGTAAATTCTTATTTTCTCTATCGTCCTAAGTGGATGCTGGGGTTCCTGAAAGGACCATGGGGATTATACCAAAGCTCCCAAACGGGCGGGAGAGTGCGGATGACTCTGCAGCACCGAATGAGAGAACTCCAGGTCCTCCTTTGCCAGGGTATCAAATTTGTAAAATTTTACAAACGTGTTCTCCCCCGACCACGTAGCTGCTCGGCAGAGTTGTAATGCCGAGACCCCTCGGGCAGCCGCCCAAGATGAGCCCACCTTCCTTGTGGAGTGGGCTTTTACAGTTTTAGGCTGTGGCAGGCCTGCCACAGAATGTGCAAGTTGAATTGTGTTACAAATCCAACGAGCAATCGACTGCTTAGAAGCAGGTGCGCCCAACTTGTTGGGTGCATACAATATAAACAGCGAGTCAGATTTTCTGACTCCAGCCGTCCTTGCAATGTATATTTTTAAGGCTCTGACAACGTCCAACAACTTGGAGTCCTCCAAGTCGCTAGTGGCCGCAGGCACCACAATAGGTTGGTTCAGATGAAATGCTGATACCACTTTAGGGAGAAAATGCGGACGAGTCCGCAGTTCTGCCCTATCCGAATGGAAGATTAGATAAGGACTTTTATAAGATAAAGCCGCCAATTCAGATACTCTCCTGGCAGAGGCCAGGGCTAGTAACATAGTCACTTTCAATGTGAGATATTTCAAATCCACCTTTTTCAATGGTTCAAACCAATGGGATTTGAGGAAATCTAAAACTACATTTAGATCCCACGGTGCCACCGGAGGCACCACAGGAGGCTGTATATGCAGTACTCCCTTGACAAAAGTCTGGACCTCAGGGACAGAGGCCAATTCTTTTTGGAAGAATATTGACAGGGCCGAAATTTGAACCTTAATGGATCCCAATTTGAGACCCATAGATAATCCTGATTGCAGGAAATGTAGGAAACGACCCAGTTGGAATTCCTCCGTCGGAACCCTCCGATCCTCGCACCACGCTACATATTTTCGCCAAATGCGGTGATAATGTTTCACGGTGACTTCCTTCCGTGCCTTAATCAAGGTAGGAATGACTTCTTCTGGAATGCCTTTCCCTTTTAGGATCTGGCGTTCAACCGCCATGCCGTCAAACGCAGCCGCGGTAAGTCTTGAAAAAGACAGGGACCCTGCTGTAGCAGGTCCCTTCTCAGAGGTAGAGGCCACGGTTCGTCCGTGAGCATCTCTTGAAGTTCCGGATACCAAGTCCTTCTCGGCCAATCCGGAACCACTAGTATTGTTCTTACTCTTCTTTGCCGTATGATCTTCAATACCTTTGGTATGAGCGGCAGAGGAGGAAACACATACACTGACTGGTACACCCAAGGAGTTACCAGTGCGTCCACAGCTATTGCCTGTGGATCTCTTGACCTGGCGCAATATTTGTCCAGTTTCTTGTTGAGGCGAGACGCCATCATGTCTACAATTGGTCTTTCCCAACGGTCTATTAACATGTTGAAGACTTCTGGATGTAGACCCCACTCTCCCGGATGAAGATCGTGTCTGCTGAGGAAGTCTGCTTCCCAGTTGTCCACGCCCGGGATGAACACTGCTGACAGTGCTATCACGTGATTCTCCGCCCAGCGAAGAATCTTGGCAGCTTCTGCCATTGCACTCCTGCTTCTTGTGCCGCCCTGCCTGTTTACATAGGCGACCGCCGTGATGTTGTCCGACTGAATCAACACCGGCTTTCCTTGCAGGAGAAGTTCCGCCTGGCTTAGAGCATTGTAGATTGCTCTTAGTTCCAGAATGTTTATGTGAAGAGACTTTTCCAGACTCGTCCATACTCCCTGGAAGTTTCTTCCTTGTGTGACTGCTCCCCAGCCTCTCAGGCTGGCGTCCGTGGTCACCAGGATCCAATCCTGAATGCCGAATCTGCGGCCTTCTAATAGGTGAGCCTTCTGCAACCACCACAGAAGTGACACCCTTGTCTTTGGTGACAGGGTTATTCGCAGGTGCATCTGCAGATGCGACCCTGACCATTTGTCCAACAGATCCCTTTGGAATATTCTTGCATGGAATCTGCCGAATGGAATTGCTTCGTAAGAAGCCACCATTTTTCCCAGGACTCTTGTGCATTGATGTACTGACACTTTTCCTGGTTTTAGGAGGTTCCTGACCAGATCGGATAACTCCTTGGCTTTTTCCTCTGGAAGGAAAACCTTTTTCTGAACCGTGTCCAGAATCATTCCTAGGAACAGCAGACGAGTTGTCGGGATTAAATGGGATTTTGGAATATTCAGAATCCACCCGTGTTGTCTTAGCACCTCTTGAGATAGTGCTAAAGCTGTCTCCAGCTGTTCTCTGGACCTTGCCCTTATTAGGAGATCGTCCAAGTATGGGATAACTAATACGCCTTTTCTTCGAAGAAGAATCATCATCTCGGCCATTACCTTGGTAAAGACCCGAGGCGCCGTGGACAATCCGAACGGCAGCGTCTGAAACTGATAGTGACAGTTTTGAACAATGAACCTGAGGTACCCCTGGTGTGCGGGGTAAATCGGAACGTGTAGATACGCATCCTTGATGTCCAAGGATACCATAAAGTCCCCTTCTTCCAGGTTCGCTATCACTGCTCTGAGTGACTCCATCTTGAACTTGAACTTTTTTATGTAGAGGTTCAAGGACTTCAGATTTAGAATAGGCCTTACCGAGCCATCCGGCTTCGGTACCACAAATAGAGTGGAATAATACCCCTTTCCTTGTTGTAATAGGGGTACTTTGACTATCACCTGCTGAGCGTACAGCTTGTGAATGGCTTCCAACACCCTCTCCCTTTCGGAAGAGACGGTTGGTAAGGCAGACTTCAGGAAACGATGAGGAGGATCCGTCTCTAATTCCAACCTGTACCCCTGAGATATTATCTGCAGGATCCAGGGGTCTACCTGCGAGTGAGCCCACTGCGCGCTGTAATTTTTGAGACGGCCCCCCACTGTCCCCGAGTCCGCTTGAGAGGCCCCAGCGTCATGCTGAGGTTTTTGCAGGAGCCGGGGAGGGCTTCTGTTCCTGGGAAGGAGCTGTCTGTTGGTGTCTCTTCCCTCTTCCTCTGCCTCGTGGCAGGTACGACAAGCCCTTTGCTCTCTTATTTTTGTAGGAGCGAAAAGGCTGCGGTTGAAAGGTCGGTGCCTTTCTCTGTTGGGGAGTGACTTGAGGTAAAAAAGTGGATTTCCCGGCAGTAGCCGTGGCCACCAAGTCTGATAGACCAACTCCAAATAACTCCTCCCCTTTATACGGCAAAACCTCCATGTGACGTTTTGAATCCGCATCGCCTGTCCACTGTCGTGTCCATAAGGCTCTTCTGGCTGAAATGGACATAGCACTCATCCGAGATGCCAGTGTGCAAATATCCCTCTGTGCATCACGCATATAGATAAATGCATCCTTTATTTGTTCTAACGACAGTAAAACATTGTCCCTATCTAGGGTATCAATATTTTCAATCAGGGATTCTGACCAAACTACTCCAGCACTGCACATCCAGGCAGTTGCTATAGCTGGTCGTAGTATAACACCTGCATGTGTGTATATATTCTTTTGAATAACTTCCATCTTTCTATCTGATGGATCCTTAAGTGCGGCCGTCTCAGGAGAGGGTAACGCCACTTGTTTGGATAAGCGTGTGAGCGCCTTGTCCACCTTAGGGGGTGTTTCCCAGCGCGCCCTAACCTCTGGCGGGAAAGGGTATAATGCCAATAACTTTTTTGAAATTATCAACTTTTTATCAGGAGCAACCCACGCTTCATCACACACGTCATTTAATTCTTCTGATTCAGGAAAAACTGTTTGTAGTTTTTTCACACCATACATAATACCCTGTTTTACGGTATCTGTAGTATCAGCTAAATGTAACGTCTCCTTCATTGCCAAAATCATATAACGTGTGGCCCTACTGGAAAATACGTTTGAATTTCTACCGTCGTCACTGGAATCAGTGCCCGTGTCTGGGTCTGTGTCGACCGACTGAGGCAAAGGGCGTTTTACAGCCCCTGACGGTGTTTGAGGCGCCTGGACAGGCATTAATTGATTGTCCGGCCGCCTCATGTCCTCAACTGACTGTTTAAGGGAAGATAAACCATCACGTAATTCCACAAATAAAGGCATCCATTCTGGTGTCGACCCCCTGGGGGGTGACATCTGCATATTTGGCAATTGCTCCGCCTCCACACCAATATCGTCCTCATACATGTCGACACCACGTACCGACACACACCGCAAACTCACAGGGAATGCTCTAATGAAGACAGGACCCACTAGCCCTTTTGGGGAGACAGAGGGAGAGTCTGCCAGCACACACCACAAAGCGCTATATATACAAGGGATATCCTTATATTAAGTGCTCCCTTATAGCTGCTTTAATATATATATAGCCATTAATGTGCCCCCCCTCTCTGTTTTACCCTGTTTCTGTAGTGCAGTGCAGGGGAGAGACCTGGGAGCCGTTCTGACCAGCGGAGCTGTGACAGAAAATGGCGCCGTGTGCTGAGGAGATAGGCCCCGCCCCTTTTTCGGCGGGTTCTTCTCCCGCTATTTTTCCAGTCAGGCAGGGGTTAAATATCTCCATATAGCCCCTATGGGCTATATGTGAGGTATTTTTAGCCTTGTATAAGGTTTATATTTGCCTCTCAGAGCGCCCCCCCCCAGCGCTCTGCACCCTCAGTGACTGCCCAGTGAAGTGTGCTGAGAGGAAAATGGCGCACAGCTGCAGTGCTGTGCGCTACCTTATGAAGACTGAGGAGTCTTCAGCCGCCGGTTTCCGGACCTCTTCACGCTTCAGCATCTGCAAGGGGGTCGGCGGCGCGGCTCCGGGACCGGACTCCACGGCTGGGCCTGTGTTCGATCCCTCTGGAGCTAATGGTGTCCAGTAGCCAAGCAGCAAATCCACTCTGCATGCAGGTGAGTTTACTACTTTCCCCCTAAGTCCCACGTTGCAGTGATCCTGTTGCCAGCAGGACTCACTGTAAAGAAAAAAACCTAAACTAAACTTTCTCTAAGCAGCTCTTTAGGAGAGCCACCTAGATTGCACCCTTCTCGTTCGGGCACAAAATCTAACTGGAGTCTGGAGGAGGGTCATAGGGGGAGGAGCCAGTGCACACCACCTGACCTAGTAAAGCTTTACTTTTTTGTGCCCTGTCTCCTGCGGAGCCGCTATTCCCCATGGTCCTTTCAGGAACCCCAGCATCCACTTAGGACGATAGAGAAATTTACTGTTAATCACAAAATGAGTTGATATGTCCTTAAGAAAAATGTGCAGAGCTGGTCAGAATACTATATTTGCTGAATAATCTTGTTTTAAGGCATGACTTGTACAAGACAAATGCAACATTAAATGTATTGGAAATGTATCCAAGACGGACAAAGCAACACCAGATATATCCAAGGCTAATTGAGAAGAATAAAGAAAGAAATCTTTTGAGTTTATGTCCGAAAGACTGATAAACGAAATAATAACCATTTTCAAGGCTGTCCTAGTTGCCACTTCTAACATTGTATGACAATCGATGTATTCAAGACATACATGGTGTATTCTGATTGGCTAAAATGTATTGGCAAGCATAAACCCTTTGTGTTCAAGCTATAAATAATAAAGCCATGACGGCCCCCGAGCGGGTCACTTATGATTTGCTTTGGTTACGCATAAATTTGTGTCATCTTATCATTCATTGACCTCCAACCGGTTGCTAAAGGGGAACAGCATTCTGACTGATGACTGAAGAGAGTTCATAATCAGACCTGAATAGGTTAATATACCCTAACATTTGGGGGCTCGTCCGGGATATTCCAGCATCTCCTCCACTGGCAATAAATCCTCTGATCTTTCAGGAACCGCTGATAACAAAAAAAACCGGTAAGTGAGATTTATTGTGTAGATTTCTACCTGCTCACTTGAACTCAGCGCTTCCTGTGTAAATCAAGGGGAGAGTCCAGTCGGGAAGGTCAGAGGATATCTTAAAGAGCCCAGCGTCAGTCAAAAGAAATTTTTTTTAAGGTACCATACATGTATGTTATATTGTTGAATTGTGTTATATTGTTGAATTATGTTATATTGTTGAATTGTGTTATATTGTTGAATTGTGTTATATTGTTGAATTGTGGGTAAATAATTTCAGATAATTTGTCACAAGTGCACAGGGGGAATTAATCAAGTATGCAGAAAACTTTTAAATTGTGCAAGTACTAATGCATGTTTATTAAGAAAATAGAGCCGTTTTATAAAGGTGGCGCATGGCCAAGATATGTTCTAATGCTGATAACCAGTTTGAATTGATAAATAACCAAAGAGGTATATGCAAATCTTGTACCTGTGTTGTTGTGTTAAGAAAATACAAAGGGTCTGTAGCACCAAGATTGCTGGCAATTACAAGCACTGAAGACTCATTTGGTTATGTGGAAAATGATGATGAATTTTATTGTACAAAAGGTTGTCATTTTAAAAAGAGAATTGTTGGAACATTACATTAAAAATGATTGATTTAACATCATAACCTATTGGCCTAGGAACCACATAATTCCAGGTCTAAGACCCATGTGCCGTGCAGTCTCAAACAGCTGCCGTGCACGCAGATAACAGATATAGGATTTACTGTCATCTTTGTTTTTGTATCCTTGCACTGTTATATGTACTCTGTCAATATGCTTTTGAAAAGGTGGGGGGGAGTCGGGTTGTCTGCTGAATAATGAAACTAGATTCTCCTACACACACTGATAGGTATTTCTCACATCCAAGCATTCCCGGTGTTAGCTGTTACTTTCTGAAGAGAAACAAGCATTAAACTACAACAGGGATACTGATACAAGCAGGAGTCCATATAGGCAGGGGGATAGACCCTTGGAGTAACTTAACAATAATATTAGGGACGCATCTCAGTGATCCAGAAGAAATAATCTATTATGCAGGTCTCACTTGGGGAGCAGTACTAACAAATTCTCCACCAACACAGGGAGGAAGGGGCAACACTACAACCCCAGTCATTTGTCCACAGACGGATTGAAGAAGCTCTTTTGGAGATTCTTTAACAGGAGATTTTAATTCCCTCATAAGGAGTTATTAAAATACCACATCAGGATGGGTTCAAACCCGTGGATATTGTTAATAACAAGGAGGGAAGCAAAGCTTTAAAAGGAGATTTTAAGTCCCTCATAAGGAGTTACTAAAATACCACATCAGGAGGGGTTCCGCGCACGTTCACCCAGGCATGGGAGCGCGGTCTGTAAAGATGTCAGGGCCCGACAAACCCGTGGATATTGTTAGTAACAGGGAGGGGAGGAAAGCTTTGAAAGGAATAAGTAAAATTTTTAAAAGAGCAGGTTTTCCATCAGAAGGGACACCAGACTTAGAGAAATGGGAAAAATTTGCCTCCTGTAACAAGAGTTGGATAATTAAGCATAATAGTAGAGATCAAGCATCCATCTGGATCACTGTAACAAAAGAATTAGGAGCAGAGAATAGAAGAAGAGATGAGGAAAATGATTTCCCCATTGTACCAGAGTACTCAATAGCACCACAACCAGCGTTAAACTCACTGCCTGTAATTGCAGCAACAGCACCTGCACACTATACCCCACCCCTATACCCAGACATGCATGCACACCAAGGTACCCTTAGTATGAACAGAATGCAATTACCTACAAGCTCACTAACAGTGAGATTACAAAGATACGAGCAAGGAAAAGAGTGACAAATAATCAGCCCTATCTTAGAAGGATTTGTGGTTGAAAATCCGAATGATTTACCTGAGCTATGTGTACAGAGTATGCCCCAGTGTCCTGATACTTAATCACAAGAAACCCCAACAAGGTTAAAGCAAAGAAATTTTCTACCTAATGCTTCCCTCATGTTTAAACGAGTGGTAGACACCTGCAATCAAGCAGAGTCCAGTAAACAATTGTCCACAATCAGGAACTATAGGCGAAAGGGTGCAAATCAGGTGAAGAGGAGAAGCAAGGGGTCAAGACACAGCCTCTACAGCTTTTCATGCCCAGGTGCATAATGTACAGAATAAACTGACATATTTTCCAGAAAGATTGTGTCCGGTATGTCAGTTTTGCGTTCCAGAAGGATATGAACATTGCCCAAATTGTGGAAACTGGATTTCACACCATGAACCACCATTCCAAGATATCTATGCGACTAGAAATACTGAAAGACGGTCATCATTGCCTATTTCTCTGTATCCAGCACAAGTACAGGGAATACGCAACCCAGATAATGCAGCCAGGACGAACGAACCATACATCGTACAGAGCCAACACCACAAACCATGGTATGGCAATGACCTCGCAAATATAGTTGCAGAGTCCCCAGATCCTAGAAAAGAAAAAAAAAAGAAAAAAAAACCCAACAGCAGTTTATGCCTATATGGAAAGAATTCAAACCATATGGACACCGGCATGGGTCGACTACCACCAGTTGTGTGAGGCTATACTAAGACCAGCAACTGCCCAAACAGTAAGCACCATGTTAAAAGCAGATGCAGTAGATGATTGCCCAGCCATAACGGACGTTCCGACAGAGAAAAATAGAACAACGTTTGAAAGTGGAAAGATGTACATGACAAGACTTAAGAGATGGTGTCATGCACAGACACTCAGGGCACCAGCAGCCCCAGACTTGAAACAGGAAAAGACTGAGTCCATCAGAACTTACTATGATAAAGTCACTATACGACACACAAGATGATAGAATATGAAGGTGTGCAACTCCTGTGTCGACAACAGTGTACTCAGTCACCACTGGCAGTTCGATAAAAGTGACTTTACCCACAGGAGACCCAAGGGTTTCAAGAGCTGTTTTTTTTTTTTATGCACAACCAGATTCCTCTGCGTTTACTTACAGATCAAGCCATTGCAACGACTGGATTGGGAGGTTAAGCCCTACCCTTGCAAGAAAGCAAAGATGTAACCTGAAATACAAGCTGCTATACAAGACTATCTCTCACAGGAAAAGTAAGACAAAGAGGAACAACAACTCCCAGCATAAACATCATTATGTTAAACACCAGCCTGGGTGGACTTGGACTAAGAAAATGACATGCCAGCAGCAGTGAGAAAGAATATGCAAGTAAAGAAAGAACAAAGTATGAAGAATAATGAATGAATCATAAAGAGAGGTGATTGGAAAAAAAAATGAAAAGTTGAGAAACAATATGAAGGTTGCATGAAAGTTTGGAGACTAAAGGAAGTCTGCTTTAAG
Organism: Pseudophryne corroboree; assembly: GCF_028390025.1. Taxonomy (NCBI): domain Eukaryota; kingdom Metazoa; phylum Chordata; class Amphibia; order Anura; family Myobatrachidae; genus Pseudophryne; species Pseudophryne corroboree. The sequence continues at coordinate 125,727 of NW_026967675.1, read as the reverse complement.
AAGGACAAAGAAAGACATCTGACAAGTGGTCAGTACTACCTGGCAAGATTACAGAGATAATGCCATGATTTAAAGCAACAGAAGCTCCGGGGTTTAAAGCAAATAATAAGGAACAAGACAGAAAAAGTTCCAGAAGACAAATGAATGATGCTTCTTCTGCCAATATGAAGTACAAGCTTCTTTAGGTACTCCCCAGTGAACATAATGTCTCCAGAGGAAACAGCAGAAGGTATGATTACAGTCACCTTGCCCACTGGAGAAATACGTCTGTGCCTAATGAATACTGGAGCCAGCACACGCAGAAGACAGCAGAGGGAGATACCACAAGAACTGATGATATCAGAAATTCTTAAAAGGACAGGAGATGCAAGAACTACAGTCACCAATACCAGCCCAGTTCTGAACCTCGGAGTACATGTCCAGTGACTTTGCTGAAGCACAATGTACTAAAGCTTATCCAAGGAGAATACAGTACACACCAGCAGAAGTTTAACTTTCCAGCAACTTATCAAAGGAAAGAACAAAAAGCCATTTAGAAGCAAGTTAAAACAGAAGTTCAGTATTGGCTCATTCCCGCAGTACCAGTTGTAGAAGAAAGGAAGCAATACTACTGGACCGGAATAGCCCTGTGGAGGGGCTATATCACCAAGTGATATATCCACAAAACACACAGCTAAATACAGGATGTGAATGAACTGCTGATTGCCACCACTACTAAAAGAAGCACCAAGAAGGGGCAGTGTCCTTAGTGAAGTTTCTGAAAGACCAAGACTGCAGAGCCTCAGAAGGAGAAATTGCAGCTAGTCAAGCAAGAGTTAATCTTCCTAGGACACTCAAGGTACCAGACATCTAACAAAAGTGAAAAGGAAAAGATTCAGACTGCAAGCTAAGATGCCAACTAGTGTCAAGCAAGTCAGATGATCATTCCTGGGCCTAGTAGGACACTACAGAACACGGATACCTCTAGCACCAGTCTACATGCAAGCATTGTATGACAACACTGAAAGGGAGGAGGGTCCGCATCCTACATACAGCAACAGATGAATTAGGCTATTGAACAGTTGGAAACAGCAGTTGCCTCATCTCAAGCCCTAGAACTACCTGACTATTAAAGAAGGAGGCCATACATAGAAGTCCTTATGCAAAATCATGGACTGAGGTGAAGACCAGTGGCCTACAACTTAAGCAAGCTTGACAGCGGTAATCAAAGAGCAACTACCGGCATCAGAGCAGTGATAGCAGCAACAGCCCTAGAAGAGTATAAGAGCACAGACACAGTGATGAATCAGAAGTCCTAGAAGAGGACAAGAGCACAGGCATAGTGCTGAATCATGAACTTATCATCCAGGGTCCACATGCAGGTACAGAGAAGCTTCAACAAGCAAGAACCAAACACCTGTCAGTGGCAAGGCTGACCATGTATGAAGTAGCACTGCCAAAATGTGACAAGTAACCATCAGAAGATGTATTACCCTCAACGCAGCAACCCTTTTCCAACATTAATCAATAAAGGTGTTGAATCTCAAGATTCAAAAGGAGGGAAAATCAGATTATCTACTGATGAATGGGAAAGCCAGAAGTTTCTAATATTCACTCACGAAGGTAAACAATATGGTGGGACACAATTACCCCAAGGGGGAGCCACTAGTCCATCAGATTTCTCAGAGGCAATGGCATTAATCCTGCAGAAATGGAGACCACACTTTACAGACACCCAGTTAGTTCAATATGTCGATGATCTGCTTATTGCTGCACAGACAGAAGAGAAGTGCAAAAAGGAAACAGTATCACTACTCATCTTTTTGGCAGAAGAAGATTGCAGAGTGTCAAAAGACAAGCTTCAGCTAGTACAGAAAAAAGTTGTCTTCTTAGGACACTGCATATCTCAAGGAACAAGGCATCTTACTGATAAAAGACCAAAGGCAATAACTCAAGCAAAAACCCCAAGAACATTAAAAAGGAGGCGTCAGCAGAAAACAGGGACACCATTGAAGAAGCAGTAAGACAACTAAAGCAAACCATAATAACAGCCCCAGCATTGGGATTGCTTGATCATCCACTGTGTATACAAGTACCTCACGCTGTAACAAGAATATTAAGTCAAGCAAAAACTAAGCATCTTTCTGCAGCCAGACTTACCAAATATGAAGTAGCACTGTTCAGCGCCTCCCATGTCACCATCACAAGATGCACTGTACTAAACCCAGCCACACTCCTTCCCATCAACGATTCAAAAGAGGGGAGGACAGGGGAAGATGGTAATGATGGTGAATCGTCAGATGAAGAGGAAATTGCTGCTACAGACGCAGAGAATACAACACAATCATCTCCACACGATTGCTTAGCCCTCATGGAATTAGAGACTTTACCTCTCCCTAATGTCCAAGATACACCATTGGACAATCCAGACATGAACCTGTTCGTCGATGGATCAAGATAATAAGATTTTACTTACCGATAAATCTATTTCTCATAGTCCGTAGTGGATGCTGGGGACTCCGTCAGGACCATGGGGAATAGCGGCTCCGCAGGAGACAGGGCACAAAAGCAAGCTTTTAGGATCACATGGTGTGTACTGGCTCCTCCCCCTATGACCCTCCTCCAAGCCTCAGTTAGGTACTGTGCCCGGACGAGCGTACACAATAAGGAAGGATCTTGAATCCCGGGTAAGACTCATACCAGCCACACCAATCACACTGTACAACTTGTGATCTGAACCCAGTTAACAGCATGATAACAGCGGAGCCTCTAAAAAAGATGGCTCACAACAATAATAACCCGATTTTTGTAACAATAACTATGTACAAGTAATGCAGACAATCCGCACTTGGGATGGGCGCCCAGCATCCACTACGGACTATGAGAAATAGATTTATCGGTAAGTAAAATCTTATTTTCTCTAACGTCCTAGTGGATGCTGGGGACTCCGTCAGGACCATGGGGATTATACCAAAGCTCCCAAACGGGCGGGAGAGTGCGGATGACTCTGCAGCACCGAATGAGAGAACTCCAGGTCCTCCTCAGCCAGGGTATCAAATTTGTAGAATTTTGCAAACGTGTTTGCCCCTGACCAAGTAGCTGCTCGGCAAAGTTGTAAAGCCGAGACCCCTCGGGCAGCCGCCCAAGATGAGCCCACCTTCCTTGTGGAATGGGCATTTACAGATTTTGGCTGTGGCAGGCCTGCCACAGAATGTGCAAGCTGAATTGTACTACAAATCCAACGAGCAATAGTCTGCTTAGAAGCAGGAGCACCCAGCTTTTTGGGTGCCTACAATATAAACAGCAAGTCAGACTTTCTGACTCCAGCCGTCCTGGAATTATATATATATATATTTATTTTCAGGGCCCTGACAACGTCTAGCAACTTGGAGTCCTCCAAGTCCCTAGTAGCCGCAGGCACCACAATAATAAGAATTTACTTACCGATAATTCTATTTCTCGGAGTCCGTAGTGGATGCTGGGGTTCCTGAAAGGACCATGGGGAATAGCGGCTCCGCAGGAGACAGGGCACAAAAAGTAAAGCTTTCCGATCAGGTGGTGTGCACTGGCTCCTCCCCCCATGACCCTCCTCCAAGCCTCAGTTAGGTACTGTGCCCGGACGAGCGTACACAATAAGGGAGGAATTTTGAATCCCGGGTAAGACTCATACCAGCCACACCAATCACACCGTACAACTTGTGATCAAAACCCAGTTAACAGTATGATAACAGAGGAGCCTCTGAAAGATGGCTTCCTAAACAATAACCCGAATTAGTTAACAATAACTATGTACAATTATTGCAGATAATCCGCACTTGGGATGGGCGCCCAGCATCCACTACGGACTCCGAGAAATAGAATTATCGGTAAGTAAATTCTTATTTTCTCTATCGTCCTAGTGGATGCTGGGGTTCCTGAAAGGACCATGGGGATTATACCAAAGCTCCCAAACGGGCGGGAGAGTGCGGATGACTCTGCAGCACCGAATGAGAGAACTCCAGGTCCTCCTTAGCCAGAGTATCAAATTTGTAAAATTTTACAAACGTGTTCTCCCCTGACCACGTAGCTGCTCGGCAAAGTTGTAATGCCGAGACCCCTCGGGCAGCTGCCCAAGATGAGCCCACCTTCCTTGTGGAGTGGGCCTTAACAGATTTAGGCTGTGGCAGGCCTGCCACAGAATGTGCAAGTTGGATTGTGCTACAGATCCAACGAGCAATCGTCTGCTTAGACGCAGGAGCACCCATCTTGTTGGGTGCATACAATATAAACAACGAGTCAGATTTTCTGACTCCAGCTGTCCTTGCAATATATATTTTTAATGCTCTGACAACGTCCAGTAACTTGGAGTCCTCCAAGTCACTTGTAGCTGCAGGCACTACAATAGGCTGGTTCAGATGAAATGCTGACACCACCTTAGGGAGAAAATGCGGACGAGTCCGCAGTTCTGCCCTGTCCGAATGGAAAATCAGATATGGGCTTTTGTAAGATAAAGCTGCCAGTTCTGACACTCTCCTGGCCGAAGCCAGGGCTAGTAACATGGTCACTTTCCATGTGAGATATTTTAAATCCACCTTTTTTAGTGGTTCAAACCAATGAGATTTTAGAAATTCCAAAACCACATTGAGATCCCACGGTGCCACTGGAGGCACCACAGGAGGCTGTATATGCAGCACTCCCTTAACAAAAGTCTGGACTTCAGGAACTGAAGCCAATTCTTTTTGAAAGAAAATCGACAGGGCCGAAATTTGAACCTTAATAGATCCCAATTTGAGACCCATAGACAATCCTGATTGCAGGAAATGTAGGAATCGACCCAGTTGAAATTCCTCCGTCGGAGCACTCCGATCCTCGCACCACGCAACATATCTTCGCCAAATGCGGTGATAGTGTTGCACGGTTACTTCCTTCCTTGCTTTAATCAAAGTAGGAATGACTTCTTCCGGCATGCCTTTTTCCTTTAGGATCCGGCGTTCAACCGCCATGCCGTCAAACGCAGCCGCGGTAAGTCTTGAAACAGACAGGGACCCTGCTGAAGCAAGTCCCTCCTTAGAGGTAGAGGCCACGGATCTTCCGTGATCATCTCTTGAAGTTCCGGGTACCAAGTCCTTCTTGGCCAATCCGGAACCACTAGTATCGTTCTTACGCCTCTTTGCCGTATAATTCTCAATACTTTTGGTATGAGAGGCAGAGGAGGAAACACATACACCGACTGGTACACCCAAGGCGTTACCAGCGCGTCCACAGCTATTGCCTGCGGATCTCTTGACCTGGCGCAATACCTGTCCAGTTTTTTGTTGAGGCGAGACGCCATCATGTCCACCATTGGTCTTTCCCAACGGGTTACCAGCATGTGGAAGACTTCTGGATGAAGTCCCCACTCTCCCGGGTGAAGGTCGTGTCTGCTGAGGAAGTCTGCTTCCCAGTTGTCCACTCCCGGGATGAACACTGCTGACAGTGCTATCACATGATTCTCTGCCCAGCGAAGAATCCGTGCAGCTTCTGCCATTGCACTCCTGCTTCTTGTGCCGCCCTGTCTGTTTACATGGGCGACTGCCGTGATGTTGTCCGACTGGATCAACACCGGTTTTCCTTGAAGCAGAGGTTCTGCCTGGCTTAGAGCATTGTAGATTGCTCTTAGTTCCAGAATGTTTATGTGAAGAGACGTTTCCAGGCTCGTCCACACTCCCTGGAAGTTTCTTCCTTGTGTGACTGCTCCCCAGCCTCTCAGGCTGGCGTCCGTGGTCACCAGGATCCAATCCTGTATGCCGAATCTGCGGCCCTCCAATAGATGAGCACTCTGCAACCACCACAGAAGAGATACCCTTGTCCTTGGAGACAGGGTTATCCGCTGGTGCATCTGAAGATGCGACCCTGACCATTTGTCCAACAGATCCCTCTGAAAAATTCGTGCATGGAATCTGCCGAATGGAATTGCTTCGTAAGAAGCCACCATTTTTCCCAGGACTCTTGTGCATTGATGTACAGACACCTTTCCTGGTTTTAGGAGGTTCCTGACAAGCTCGGATAACTCCTTGGCTTTTTCCTCCGGGAGAAAAACCTTTTTCTGAACCGTGTCCAGAATCATCCCTAGGAACAGCAGACGAGTTGTCGGCATTAACTGGGATTTTGGAATATTCAGAATCCAGCCGTGCTGTTTTAGCACTTCTTGAGACAGTGCTAATCCCATCTCTAGCTGTTCTCTGGATCTTGCCCTTATTAGGAGATCGTCCAAGTATGGGATAATTAATACGCCTTTTCTTCAAAGAAGAATCATCATCTCGGCCATTACCTTTGTAAAGACCCGAGGTGCCGTGGACAATCCGAACGGCAGCGTCTGAAACTGATAGTGACAGTTTTGTACAACGAACCTGAGGTACCCCTGGTGTGAGGGGTAAATTGGAACGTGGAGGTACGCATCCTTGATGTCCAAGGACACCATAAAGTCCCCTTCTTCCAGGTTCGCTATCACTGCTCTGAGTGACTCCATTTTGAACTTGAACTTCTTTATGTACAGGTTCAAGGACTTCAGATTTAGAATAGGTCTTACCGAGCCGTCCGGCTTCGGTACCACAAATAGAGTGGAATAATACCCCTTTCCCTGTTGTAGAAGAGGTACCTTGACTATCACCTGCTGAGAGTACAGCTTGTGAATGGCTTCCAAAACCGTCTCCCTTTCGGAGGGGGACGTTGGTAAAGCAGACTTCAGGAAACGGCGAGGCGGATCTGTCTCTAGTTCCAACCTGTACCCCTGAGATATTATCTGCAGGATCCAGGGATCTACCTGCGAGTGAGCCCACTGCGCGCTGAAATTCTTGAGACGACCGCCCACCGCCCCCGAGTCCGCTTGAGAAGCCCCAGCGTCATGCTGAGGCTTTTGTAGAAGCGGGGGAGGGCTTCTGTTCCTGGGAAGGAGCTGCCTGTTGGTGTCTATTCCCCCTTCCTCTGCCTCGTGGCAGATATGAATATCCCTTTGCTCTCTTGTTTTTAAAGGAACGAAAGGGCTGCGGTTGAAAAGTCGGTGTCTTTTTCTGTTGGGGAGTAGCTTGAGGTAAAAAGGTGGATTTCCCGGCTGTAGCCGTGGCCACCAAATCTGATAGACCGACTCCAAATAACTCCTCCCCTTTATACGGCAAAACTTCCATATGCCGTTTTGAGTCCGCATCGCCTGACCACTGTCGCGTCCATAAACTTCTTCTGGCCGAAATGGACATAGCACTTACCCGTGATGCCAGTGTGCAGATATCCCTCTGTGCATCACGCATATAAAGAAATGCATCCTTTATTTGCTCTAAAGACAGTAAAACATTGTCCCTATCCAGGGTATCAATATTTTCAATCAGGGACTCTGACCAAGCTACTCCAGCACTGCATATCCAGGCTGTCGCTATAGCTGGTCGTAGTATAACACCTGTATGTGTGTATATACTTTTTTGGATATTTTCCATCCTCCTATCTGCTGGATCTTTAAGTGCGGCCGTCTCAGGAGAGGGTAACGCCACTTGTTTAGATAAGCGTGTGAGCGCCTTGTCCACCCTAGGAGGTGTTTCCCAGCGCGCCCTAACCTCTGGCGGGAAAGGGTATAAAGCCAATAACTTCTTTGAAATTAGCATCTTTTTATCGGGGGCAACCCACGCTTCATCACATACATCATTTAGTTCTTCTGATTCAGGAAAAACTATAGGTAGTTTTTTCACACCCCACATAATACCCTGTTTAGTGGTACCTGTAGTATCAGCTAAATGTAACGCCTCCTTCATTGCCAAAATCATATAACGTGTGGCCCTACTGGAAAATACGGTTGATTCGTCACCGTCGCCACTGGAATCAGTGCCTGTGTCTGGGTCTGTGTCGACCGACTGAGGCAAAGGGCGTTTTACAGCCCCTGACGGTGTTTGAGGCGCCTGGACAGGCACTAACTGATTGTCCGGCCGTCTCATGTCGTCAAACGACTGCTTTAGCGTGTTGACACTATCCCGTAATTCCATAAATAAAGGCATCCATTCTGGTGTCGACCCCCTAGGAGGTGACATCCCCATATTTGGCAATTGCTCCGCCTCCACACCAATATCGTCCTCATACATGTCGACACACACGTACCGACACACAGCAGACACACAGGGAATGCTCTTAACGAAGACAGGACCCCACTAGCCCTTTGGGGAGACAGAGGGAGAGTTTGCCAGCACACACCAAAAGCGCTATATATGACAGGGATAGCCTTATAATAAGTGCTCCCTGTATAGCTGCTTTTATAATATAATTTTTGCCACTATTTTGCCCCCCCTCTCTTGTTTTACCCTGTTTCTGTAGTGCAGTGCAGGGGAGAGACCTGGGAGCCGTCCTGACCAGCGGAGCTGTGTAAGGAAAATGGCGCTGTGTGCTGAGGAGATAGGCCCCGCCCCTTTTCCGGCGGGCTCGTCTCCCGCTCTTTAGTGTATTCTGGCAGGGGTTAAATATCTCCATATAGCCCCCGGAGGCTATATGTGAGGTATTTTTTAGCCAAATAGGTTTTCATTTGCCTCCCAGGGCGCTCCCCTCCCAGCGCCCTGCACCCTCAGTGACTGCCGTGTGAAGTGTGCTGAGAGGAAAATGGCGCACAGCTGCAGTGCTGTGCGCTACCTTTAGAAGACTGAGGAGTCTTCTGCCGCCGATTCTGGACCTCTTCATGTTTCAGCATCTGCAAGGGGGCCGGCGGCGAGGCTCCGGTGACCATCCAGGCTGTACCTGTGATCGTCCCTCTGGAGCTGATGTCCAGTAGCCAAGAAGCCAATCCATCCTGCACGCAGGTGAGTTCACTTCTTCTCCCCTAAGTCCCTCGTTGCAGTGATCCTGTTGCCAGCAGGACTCACTGTAAAATAAAAAACCTAAGCTAAACTTTCTCTAAGCAGCTCTTTAGGAGAGCCACCTAGATTGCACCCTTCTCGGCCGGGCACAAAAATCTAACTGAGGCTTGGAGGAGGGTCATGGGGGGAGGAGCCAGTGCACACCACCTGATCGGAAAGCTTTACTTTTTGTGCCCTGTCTCCTGCGGAGCCGCTATTCCCCATGGTCCTTTCAGGAACCCCAGCATCCACTAGGACGATAGAGAAAGGTTGTTTCAGGTGAAACGCTGACACCACCTTAGGAAGAAACTGGGGACGAGTCCGCAGTTCTGCCCTGTCCGAATGGAAAATCAAATATGGGCTTTTGTAAGACAAAGCCGCCAATTTTGACAATCGCCTGGCCGAGGCCAGGGCTAACAGCATGGTCACTTTCCATGTGAGATATTTCAAATCCACAGATTTGAGTGGTTCAAACCAATATGATTTGAGGAATCCCAACACTACGTTGAGATCCCACGGTGCCACTGGAGGCACACAAGGGCTGTATATGCAATACTCCCTTGACAAACGTCTGGACTTCAGGAACTGAAGCCAATTCTTTCTGGAAGAAAATCTATAGGGCCGAAACTTGAACCTTAATGGACCCCAATTTGAGGCTCATAGACACTCCTGTTTTCAGGAAGTGCAGAAATCGACCTAGTTGAAATTTTTTCGTGGGGCCTTCCTGGCCTCACCCACGCAACATATTTTTACCACATGTGGTGATAACGTTGTGCGGTCACCTCCTTCCTGGCTTTGACCAGGGTAGGTATGACCTCTTCCGGAATGCCTTTTCCCTTAGGATCCGGCGTTCAAACCGCCATGCCGTCAAACGCAGTCGCGGTAAGTCTTGGAACAGACAAGGTCCCTGCTGGAGCAGGTCCTTTCTTAAAGGCCGATGCCACGGTTCCTCTTGGAACAGACATGGTACTTGCTGAAAGCAAATCCCTTCTTAGCTCCCGAGGCCATTAGTCCTCTGTGAGCATCTCTTGAAGTTCCGGTTACCAAGTCCCTCTTGGCCAATCCGGAGCCACGAGTATAGTTCTTACTCCTCTATGTCTTATAATTCTCAATACCTTGGTTATGAGAAGCAGAGGAGGGAACACATACACCGACTGTTACACCCACGGTGTTACCAGGACGTCCACAGCTATCGCCTGAAGGTCTCGTGACCTGGCGCAATACCTGTCCCATTTTTTGTTCGGGCGGGACGCCATCATGTCCACCTTTGGTCTTTCCCAACGGTTCACAATCATGCGGAAAACTTCCCGATGAAGTTCCCACTCTCCCGGGTGGAGGTCGTGCCTGCTGAGGAAGTCTGCTTCCCAGTCGTCCACTCCCGGAATGAACACTGCTGACAGTGCTATCACATGATTTTCCGCCTAGCGAAAAATCCTTGCAGTTTTGCCACTGCCCTCCTGCTTCTTGTGCCGCCCTTTCTGTTTACGTGGGCGACTGCCGTGATGTTATCCCACTGGATCAATACCGGCTGACCTTGAAGCAGAGGTCTTGCTAAGCTTAGAGCATTATAAATTTGCTCTTAGCTCCAGTATATTTATGTGGAGAGAATTCTCCAGACTTGATCACACTCCTTGTGTGACTGCTCCCCAGCCTCTCAGGCTGGCCTCCGTGGTCACGAGCATCCAATCCTGAATGCCGAATCTGCGGCCCTCTAGAAGATGAGCACTCTGTAATCACCACAGGAGAGACACCCTTGTCCTTGGATATAGGGTTATCCGCTGATGCATCTGAAGATGCGATCCGGACCATTTGTCCAGCAGATCCCACTGAAGAGTTCTTGCGTGAAATCTGCCGAATGGAAGCGCTTCGTAATAAGCCACCATTTTTTTACCAGGACTCTTGTGCAATGATGCACTGACACTTTTCCTGGTTTTAGGAGGATCCCGATTAGCTCGGATAACTCCCTGGCTTTCTCCTCTGGGAGAAACACCTTTTCCTGGACTGTGTCCAAAATCATCCCTAGGACCAGCAGACGTGTCGTCGGAACAACTGCGGTTTTGGAATATTTAGAATCCACCCGTGCTGTCGTAGAACTACTTGAGATAGTGCTACTCCGACCTCCAACTGTTCTCTGGACCTTGTTCTTATCAGGAGGTCGTCCATTTTCTTTGAAGACGAATCCTCCTTTCGGTCATTACCTTGGTAAGGACCCCGGGGTGCCTTGGACAATCCAACGGCATCGTCTTGAAACTGATAGTGACAGTTCTGTACCACGAACTTGAGGTACCCTTGGTGAGAAAAGGCAAATTTTGGGACATGGAGGTAAGCATCCCTGATGTCCCGGGACACCATATAGTCCCCTTGCTATCACTGCTCTGAGTGACTCTATCTGGATTTGAACCCTTGTAAGTGTTCAAATTTTTCAGATTTAGAATAGGTCTCACCTAGCCTTCAGTACCACCATATAGTGTGGAGTAATACCCCTTTCCTTGTTGTCGGAGGGGTAATTTTATTATCACCTGCTGGGAATACAGCTTGTGAATTGTTTTCAATACTGCCTCCCTGTCGGAGGGAGACATTGGTACAGCAGACTACAGGAACCTGCGAGGGGGGAAACCTCTCGACATTCCAATCTGTACCCCTTGGATACTACTTGTAGGATCCAGGGGTCCTGTACGGTCCCAGCGTCATGCTGAGAACTTGGTAGAAGCGGTGGAGGGCTTCTGTTCCTGGGAATGGGCTGCCTGCTGCAGTCTTCTTCCCTTTCCTCTATCCCTGGGCAGATATGACTCTTATAGGGACGAAAGGACTGAGGCTGAAAAGACGGTGTCTTTTTCTGCAGAGATGTGACTTAGGGTAAAAAACGGTGGATTTTCCAGCAGTTGCTCTGGCCACCAGGTCCCATGGACCGACCCCAAATAACTCCTCCCCTTTATACGGCAATACATCTTTGTGCCGTTTGGAATCTGCATCACCTGACCACTGTCGTGTCCATAAACATCTTCTTGCAGATATGGACATCGCATTTACTCTTGATGCCAGAGTGCAAATATCCCTCTGCGCATCTCGCATATATAGAAATGCATCCTTTAAATGCTCTATAGTCAATAAAATACTGTCCCTGTCAAAGGTATCAATATTTTTAGTCAGGGAATCCGACCAAGCCACCTCAGCTCTGCACATCCAGGCTGAGGCGATCGCTGGTCGCAGTATAACACCAGCATGTGTGTGTATACTTTTTAGGATATTTTTCAGCCTCCTATCAGCTGGCTCCTTAAGTACGGCCCTATCCGTAGATGGTACCGCCACTTGTTCTGATAAGCGTGTGAGCGCCTTATCCACCCTGAGGGGTGTTTTCCACCGCGCCTTAACTTCTGGCGGGAAAAGGTATACCGCCAATAATTTTCTATAGGGGGAAACCCACGCATCATCACACACTTCATTTAATTTATCCGATTCAGGAAAAACTACAGGTAGTTTTTTCACCTCACACATAATACCCTTTTTTGTGGTACTTGGAGTATCAGAAATATGTAACACCTCCTTCATTGCCCTTAACGTGTGGCCCTAAAAGAAAATACGTTTGTTTCTTCACCGTCGACACTGAAATCAGTGTCCGTGTCTGGGTCTGTGTCGACCGACTGAGGTAAATGGGCATTTTACAGCCCCTGACGGTGTTTGAGACGCCTGGACAGATACTAATTTGTTCGCCGGCCCTCTCATGTCGTCAACCGGCTTGCAGCGTGTTGACATTGTCACGTAATTTCCATAAATAAGCCATCCATTCCGGTGTCGACTCCCTAGAGAGTGACATCACCATTACAGGCAATTTGCTCCGCCTCCTCACCAATATTTTCCTCATACATGTCGACACACACGTACCGACATACAGCACACACATAGGGAATGCTCTGATAGAGGACAGGACCCACTAGCCCTTTGGGGAGACAGAGGGAGAGTTTGCCAGCACACACCAAAACGCTATAATTATCCAGGGACAACCTTTATATAAAAGTGTTCCTTTTATAGCATTTTAATATATATACATATCGCCAAATCAGTGCCCCCCCTCTCTGTTTTAACCCTGTTTCTGTAGTGCAGTGCAGGGGAGATCATGGGAGCCTTCCCACCAGCCTTTCTGTGAGGGAAAATGGCGCTGTGTGCTGAGGAGAATAGGCCCCGCCCCCTTTTCGGCGGGCTTCTTCTCCGGAGTTTTAGATATCTGGCAGGGGTTAAATACATCCATATAGCCTCAAGGGCTATATGTGATGTATTTTTCGCCATACAGGTATTACACATTGCTGCCCAGGGCGCCCCCCCCCAGCGCCCTGCACCCTCCGTGACCGCTGTGTGAAGTGTGCTGACAACAATGGCGCACAGCTGCAGTGCTGTGCGCTACCTGATGAAGACAGAGTCTTCTGCCGCCTGGTTCCGGACCTCTTCATCTTCAGCATCTGCAAGGGGGGTCGGCGGCGCGGCTCCGGGACGAACCCCAGGGCGAGCCCTGTGTTCCGACTCCCTCTGGAGCTATGTCCAGTAGCCTAAGAATCCAATCCATCCTGCACGCAGGTGAGTTGAAAATCTCTCCCCTAAGTCCCTCGATGCAGTGAGCCTGTTGCCAGCAGGACTCACTGAAAATAAAGAACCTAAAAACTTTTTCTAAGCAACTCTTTAAGAGAGCCACCTAGATTGCACCCTTCTCGGCCGGGCACAAAAACCTAACTGAGGCTTGGAGGAGGGTCATAGGGGGAGGAGCCAGTACACACCATGTGATCCTAAAAGCTTGCTTTTGTGCCCTGTCTCCTGCGGAGCCGCTATTCCCCATGGTCCTGACGGAGTCCCCAGCATCCACTAGGACGTTAGAGAAATTATGATAATGGATCCCCAAAGACAGGATATGCAGTAACAACTGAAACTGAAGTCATAGACTCTGGAGCATTGCTACCAAGTATGTCAGCACAAGAAGCAGAACTCATAGCAATGACCAAAGCCTGCATACATGCTGAAAACATGACAGCTAACATCTAGTCCCAAGATTACGCTGTTATATGGAAAAGTAGGGACTTCAAAAGTGCAAACGGAAAACCCATCAAACATGCCAGTTTGATTATGGAACTCTTCAGAGCATTGGAACTACCTAAAAGAATTGGAATAATCAAGGTACAAGCACATACTAAGAGCCAAACCATGGAAGCTAAAGGAAATGCATTTGCAGATGCAGAAGCCAAGAGAATTGCCTTACAATCAAAAGAACTTGAGCAAGTCTTAGTAGCTCAAGACGTGAAGCAAATGCCTAGTGAACAGGAGCTGATCAAAATTCAACAACAAGCATCACAAGGAGAAAAGGAGAAATGGAGACGATTGGGGGCAGAAGAAGATGAACATGGACTTTGGAAGTCAAGAGAATTGAAGTACTGTCTACCAGCAGCTCTATTTCCACCTATGTTACAAGTAGCTCATGGACAAGTACACCATTCAAAGGAAGCCATGGTGAATAGAGTACAAGAGCATTGGATAGCTCCTGGCTTCAATAAAGCTGCAACAAACTTTGTAGCAGGATGCTGGATCTGTGGAATTAGCAATCCAGGACAAAGAACCAAGACACCTCTAGGAACTATTCCCAAAGCCTCTTACCCATTTGAAAGACTACAAATTGACTATATACAGTGGCCACGAAGCAGTCCATATGAATATGTACTAGTAGCAACGGACATGTTTAGTCACTGGGCCGAAGCCTGGCCAGTAAGCAAAAACCACTGCAAAGAAACTGATAGCAGAAGTAGTATGTAGATTTGGGATACCTGAGGTTATAGAATCAGATAGAGGTACACATTTCACGGGAGAAGTCATGCAGCATATAATGAAAGATTTGGGGGTACAGCAGGCCTTCCACGTGCCTTACCAGCCCCAGGCGAGTGGGAGGGGGGACATCTGAACTTTGACCTTAAACTAAAACTACAGAAAATGATGACATCTTCATAGAAGTGGCACCACAAATAGTCTGTATGATTACATATGACAAACAGATCAGTCAGCTATATCAGTTACCAAACCCTTTTTCAGGATGCCTGTTTAATGTAACTCATTTAATATGGAAAAATCAGACTATTATTTTCTATAAGGATCAAACTGACTACCTAGATCAGGCTTTTAAGCCATTAACTCTTCCCCCCCATAACATAACTGTAAGCATACAGGATATCATTAACATAATCAACAATACAGAAAAATTGGAAGAGCATCTAAGGGAAGTTAATTACTCTACAAGACATGCGCAGATGCAAACAATAGTAGAAGCTGGGGAATTGAAACACATGGCCACACAGTTAAAGAATAACTTACAGCATCACTGGTGGGATATTTTCACAGGAAAATCCCCATCAGCTACAGGATTAATGAAAACTGTCCTACACCCACTACTGGCAATAGTCATAGTATTGATAGGACTGGTTGCTTGGAATTGTTATTTTCCTGCAGGTTCAGTAAACATGTGAACAAGATAAACGCAATCAGAAATGCCCAAGAGGTTCTTCTGTAGAATAGGGAGAAAAAGTGGAATCAAAAAGAGGGGAAATGATAGTGTAGGAGCTTCCGCAGTATAGTATATATATATATTGATTCACGTTTTTCGCATTTATTAAGATATTTACTGTTAATCACAAAATGAGTTGATATGTCCTTAAGAAAAATGTGCAGAGCTGGTCAGAATACTATATTTGCTGAATAATCTTGTTTTAAGGCATGACTTGTACAAGACAAATGCAACATTAAATGTATTGGAAATGTATCCAAGACGGACAAAAGCAACACCAGATATATCCAAGGCTAATTGAGAAGAATAAAGAAAGAAATCTTTTGAGTTTATGTCCGAAAGACTGATAAACGAAACAATAACCATTTTCAAGGCTGTCCTAGTTGCCACTTCTAACATTGTATGACAATCGATGTATTCAAGACATACATGGTGTATTCTGATTGGCTAAAATGTATTGGCAAGCATAAACCCTTTGTGTTCAAGCTATAAATAATAAAGCCATGACGGCCCTCAAGCGGGTCACTTATGATTTGCTTCGGTTACGCATAAATATGTGTCATCTTATCATTCATTGGGGTCGATTCTATTCGGCAACTAATGAATAGCGCCGGGAATTAGCTCCCGACGCTATTCAATTCAGCAACTAGTTACGTCGGCGATGGCCCGTTCTCGCCGACAAAACAGGTTGAATTGTCGGGAGAACGGGCATTCTCCGACTTAACTCCCCGGCGCGAGGCTGATTCCCGACAGAATCAGCCTCGCGCCGGCCGCGAGGCAGCACTTTTGTCGGGTTTCTCTTCTCATCCCCCGGGGATGAGAGAAGAATTCCCGACAATTGCAGGTAATTAGTTGCTGAATTGAATAGCGTCGGGAGCTAATTCCCGGCGCTATTCATTAGTTGCCGAATAGAATCGACCCCATTGACCTCCAACCGGTTGCTAAAGGGGAACAGCATTCTGACTGATGACTGAAGAGAGTTCATAATCAGACCTGAATAGGTTAATATACCCTAACATTCTGTATACTACTGCTCTCTCCTGGTGTAACCCAACCCTATACTTTATACTACTGCTCTCTCCTGGCATTACCCGGGCACATACTGTATAATACGGCTATCTCCTGGTGAGGAAAATGTTGACAACTAGTATTATTATGGGGTAACTCGGCTCCCCTTCTGGGGAAGGGGTTGGGGGGAAAGAGAGAATGGCCAGACACAGGCAGCGGAGGAGTGGTGCAAATTGTCAATCAAATCAATGTACAGCAATGGTTCTTAAACTGTGAACCACCTGATGTGCCTCAGGACACTTGCAGAGGTGATTTGGTTTGGTGATCCAGTACTAACAAATGTGCACAAACAGAATCAAATCCCGTCTTATCACCATATCACTAACCATGGCCCTCATTCCGAGTTGTTCACTCGCAAGCCGCTTTTAGCAGCTTTGCACACGCTAGGCCGCCGCCTACTGGGAGTGAATCTTAGCTTATCAAAATTGCGAACGAAAGATTTGCAATATTGCGAAAAGACTTCGCTGTGCAGTTTCTGAGTAGCTCCAGACTTACTCTGCCAGTGCGATCAGTTCAGTGCTTGTCATTCCTGGTTTGACGTCACAAACACACCCAGCGTTCGCCCAGACACTCCCACGTTTTTCCACACACTCCCATAAAACACCCAGTTTTCGCCCAGAAACACCCACTTCCTGTCAATCACATTACGATCACCAGAACGAAGAAAAAACATTCTAATGCCGTGAGTAAAATACCTAACTGCATAGCAAATTTACTTGGCGCAGTCGCTGCGATGTGAAGAAAATTACCGAGCGAACAACTCGGAATGACCCCCCCATAAGGATGACAGATAAACACAATTTACTTCATGTCATTCTTTCTAAATTCCTCAGTAAGAAAATGTCGGCCTAGGGGTTCCGTGAAACAAATTCTTACACTCGAGGGCGCCGTGACACCAAAAAGTTTGGGAACCACAGACGTACAGTAGCTCTTACTGTTCTGTATATTACAGGTCACATGCGCTTTACCGGTGGCCGGGATACCATACCGACAGCGGCATCTCGCCCACCAGTATGCCGGCAGCGGGGCGAACGCTAGAAATCCCCTTGTGAGCTCGCTGCACTCACCTCACTGCGGGCAAGGTTATACTCTCGCTCCCTGGGTGCCATGGACACCCACAGAGGGAGAAACGCCTGTGGCGCCAGTATTCCGGCGTCGGCATTTCACCGCCTGTCGGGAATCAGGCGTCGGCATTGTGACCGCCGGTCTCATGATTGCCTCCCGTAAATGGTATTATCAATAACTTATCACAAAGTAAGTGACAGACTGAAACAATGAGAAATATAGGGAGTGTGACTTACCCAGGGCCGGAATCCCCCCGAGCTCCCGCACCTGAAACACACAGCAACAAGAGGTTTCTACACAGTGCAGCTCACACACCTGTAACACACAGCACCAAGAGGTGTCTACACAGTGCAGCTCACACACAGCACCAAGAGGTGTCTACACAGTGCAGCTCACACACCTGTAACACACAGCACCAAGAGGTGTCTACACAGTGCAGCTCACACACAGCACCAAGAGGTGTCTACACAGTGCAGCTCACACACAGCACCAAGAGGTGTCTACACAGTGCAGCTCACACACAGCACCAAGAGGTGTCTACACAGTGCAGCTCACACACCTGTAACACACAGCAACAAGAGGTTTCTACACAGTGCAGCTCACACACAGCACCAAGAGGTGTCTACACAGTGCAGCTCACACACAGCACCAAGAGGTGTCTACACAGTGCAGCTCACACACCTGTAACACACAGCACCAAGGTGTCTACACAGTGCAGCTCACACACAGCACCAAGAGGTGTCTACACAGTGCAGCTCACACACCTGTAACACACAGCACCAAGGTGTCTACACAGTGCAGCTCACACACAGCACCAAGAGGTGTCTACACAGTGCAGCTCACACACCTGTAACACACAGCACCAAGAGGTGTCTACACAGTGCAGCTCACACACAGCACCAAGAGGTGTCTACACAGTGCAGCTCACACACCTGTAACACACAGCACCAAGGTGTCTACACAGTGCAGCTCACACACAGCACCAAGAGGTGTCTACACAGTGCAGCTCACACACAGCACCAAGAGGTGTCTACACAGTGCAGCTCACACACCTGTAACACACAGCACCAAGGTGTCTACACAGTGCAGCTCACACACAGCACCAAGAGGTGTCTACACAGTGCAGCTCACACACCTGTAACACACAGCACCAAGAGGATTCTACACAGTGCAGCACACACACCTCAAACACACAGTGCCAAGAGGATTCTACACAGTGCAGCTCACACACAGCGCCAAGAGGTGTCTACAAAGTGCAGCTCACACACAGCGCCAAGAGGTGTCTACACAGTGCAGCTTACACACCTGTAACACACAGCACCAAGAGGATTCTACACAGTGCAGCTCACACACCTGTAACACACAGCACCAAGAGGTGTCTACACAGTGCAGCTCACACACAGCACCAAGAGGTGTCTAAACAGTGCAGCTCACACACCTGTAACACACAGCACCAAGGTGTCTACACAGTGCAGCTCGCACACAGCACCAAGAGGTGTCTACACAGTGCAGCTCACACACCTGTAACACACAGCACCAAGGTGTCTACACAGTGCAGCTCACACACAGCACCAAGAGGTGTCTACACAGTGCAGCTCACACACAGCACCAAGAGGTGTCTACACAGTGCAGCTCACACACCTGTAACACACAGCACCAAGGTGTCTACACAGTGCAGCTCACACACAGCGCCAAGAGGTGTCTACACAGTGCAGCTCACACACCTGTAACACACAGCACCAAGAGGATTCTACACAGTGCAGCACACACACCTCAAACACACAGTGCCAAGAGGATTCTACACAGTGCAGCTCACACACAGCGCCAAGAGGCGTCTACAAAGTGCAGCTCACACACCTGTAACACACAGCACCAAGAGGATTCTACACAGTGCAGCTCACACACCTGTAACACACAGCACCATGAGGCGTCTACACAGTGCAGCTCACACCTGTAACACACAGCACCATGAGGCGTCTACACAGTGCAGCTCACACACCTGTAACACACAGCAACAAGAGGTGTCTACACAGTGCAGCTCACACACCTGTAACACACAGCACCAAGAGGTGTCTACACAGTGCAGCTCACACACCTGTAACACACAGCAACAAGAGGTGTCTACACAGTGCAGCTCACACACCTGTAACACACAGCACCAAGAGGTGTCTACACAGTGCAGCTCACACACCTGTAACACACAGTACCAAGAGGCATCTACACAGTGCAGCTCCAACACCTGTAACACACAGCACCAAGAAGATTCTACACAGTGCAGCTCCCACACATGTAACACACAGCGCCAAGAGGTGTCTACACAGTGCAGCTCACACACAGCACCAAGAGGTGTCTACACAGTGCAGCTCACACACCTGTAACACACAGCACCAAGGTGTCTACACAGTGCAGCTCACACACAGCACCAAGAGGTGTCTACACAGTGCAGCTCACACACCTGTAACACACAGCACCAAGGTGTCTACACAGTGCAGCTCACACACAGCACCAAGAGGTGTCTACACAGTGCAGCTCCCGCACCTGAAACACACAGCACCAAGAGGTTCCTACACAGTGAAGCACACGCACCTGAAACACACAGGACCAAGAGGTTTCTACACAGTGCAGCTCCCGCACCTGTAACACACAGGACCAAGAGGTTTCTACACAGTGCAGCTCACACACATGCTGGAATAACAATTATACACACTGATCACAGATTCATTCACTCACTCCAATAAGTGCAACAACACAAGAAATACACAGGTAACTATCTGCACAGTGCAGATATGAGCAAATAGGACTCCTACATAACTACTATGTTACGGTTAACAGATCTGGGAACACCAAATACAGCATTTGTTATAGACACAAACCGCTATTTATGCCCAGTGATATACAGTGATAACACTACTAATAACCATTCTACTGGTGGCCGTTCCTACAGCGCTAGCACTACTGGGGGCCGTTCCTACAGCGCTAGCACTACTGGGGGCCGTTCCTACAGCGCTAGCGCTACTGAGGGCAGTTCCTACAGCACTAGCACTACTGGGGGCAGTTCCTACAGCACTAGCGCTACTGGGGGCCGTTCCTACAGCACTAGCGCTACTGGGGGCCGTTCCTACAGCACTAGCGCTACTGGGGGCCGTTCCTACAGCACTAGCGCTACTGGGGGCCGTTCCTACAGCACTAGCGCTACTGGGGGCCGTTCCTACAGCACTAGCGCTACTGGGGGCCGTTCCTACAGCACTAGCGCTACTGGGGGCCGTTCCTACAGCACTAGCGCTACTGGGGGCCGTTCCTACAGCACTAGCGCTACTGGGGGCCGTTCCTACAGCACTAGCGCTACTGGGGGCCGTTCCTACAGCACTAGCGCTACTGGGGGGGGGGGGGGGGCGTCCCTACAGCGACACTGGGGGGGGGGGCGTCCCTACAGCGACACTGGGGGGGGGGGGGGGCGTCCCTACAGCGCCACTGGGGGGGGGGCGTCCCTATAGCGCCACTGGGGGGCCGTCCCTACAGCGCCACTGGGGGGGGGGCCGTCCCTACAGCGCCACTGGGGGGGCCGTCCCTACAGCGCCACTGGGGGGGGGGGGGGCCGTCCCTACAGCGCCACTGGGGGGGGGGCCGTCCCAACAGCGCCACTGGGGGGGCGTCCCTACAGCGCCACTGGGGGGGGGGGCGTCCCTACAGCGCCACTGGGGGGGGGCGTCCCTACAGCGCCACTGGGGGGGGCCGTCCCTACAGCGCCACTGGGGGGGGGCGTCCCTACAGCGCCACGGGGGGGGGGGGGGGCGTCCCTACAGCGCCACTGGGGGGGGCCGTCCCTACAGCGCCACTGGGGGGGGGGGGGGCGTCCCTACAGCGCCACTGGGGGGGGGGGGGGGGGCCGTCCCTACAGCGCCACTGGGGGGGCCGTCCCTACAGCGCCACTGGGGGGGCCGTCCCTACAGCGCCACTGGGGGGGGCCGTCCCTACAGCGCCACTGGGGGGGCGTCCCTACAGCGCCACTGGGGGGGCGTCCCTACAGCGCCACTTGGGGGGGCGCGTCCCTACAGCGCCACTGGGGGGGGGCGTCCCTACAGCGCCACTGGGGGGGGGGCGTCCCTACAGCGCCACTGGGGGGGGCCGTCCCTACAGCGCCACTGGGGGGGGGCCGTCCCTACAGCGCCACTGGGGGGGCCGTTCCAACAGCACCACTGGGGGGGGGGCGTCCCTACAGCGCCACTGCTAATGGGGGATATTCCTACCTGCGCAAATCTATATACAATCCCATGACTTGCACACACCATGGTGGGTAATATAACACTATTATATGGGGGGGGGGGGGGATATAACACTATTGTATGGGGGGATATAACTATTATATGGGGTGATATAACACTATTGTATGGGGGAGTATAACACTATTATATGGGGGGGATATAACACTATTATACTGGGGGTGTATAACACTATTATATGGGGGGGATATAACACTATTATATGGGGGAGTATAACACTATTATATGGGGGGGATATAAAACTATTATATGGGGGGGGGGATATAACACTATTATATGGAGGGGATATAACACTATTATATGGGGGGATATAACACTATTATATGGGGGAGTATAACACTATTATATGGGGGAGTATAACACTATTATATGGGGGGGGGTATAACACTATTATATGGGGGGGGATATAACACTATTATATGGGGGGGATATAACACTATTATATGGGGGGGGATATAACACTATTATATGGGGGGATATAACACTATTATATGGGGGGGGATATAACACTATTATATGGGGGAGTATAACACTATTATATGGGGGAGTATAACACTATTATATGGGGGGATATAACACTATTATATTGGGGGGGGATATAACACTATTATATGGGGGGGATATAAGACTATTATATGGGGGGGATGTAAGACTATTATATGGGGGAGTATAACACTATTATATGGGGGGGATATAACACTATTATATGGGGGGGGATATAACACTATTATATGGGGGGGATATAAGACTATTATATGGGGGAGTATAACACTATTATATGGGGGGGGGGATATAACACTATTATATGGGGGGGGGATATAACACTATTATATGGGGGGGATATAACACTATTATATGGGGGAGTATAACACTATCAAATGGGGGGAGTATAACACTATTATATTGGGGGGGATATAACACTATTATATTGGGGGGGGATATAACACTATTATATGGGGGGGATATAACACTATTATATGGGGGGGATATAACACTATTATATAGGGGGATATAACACTATTATATGGGGGGATATAACACTATTATATGGGGGGGATATAACACTATTATATGGGGGGATATAACACTATTATATGGGGGGATATAACACTATTACATGGGGGAGTATAACACTATTACATGGGGGAGTATAACACTATTATATTGGGGAGGATAACACTATTATATGGGGGGGATATAAATAAGATTTTACTTACCGATAAATCTATTTCTCGTAGTCCGTAGTGGATGCTGGGGACTCCGTCAGGACCATGGGGAATAGCGGCTCCGCAGGAGACAGGGCACAAAAAGTAAGCTTTTAGGATCACATGGTGTGTACTGGCTCCTCCCCCTATGACCCTCCTCCAAGCCTCAGTTAGGTACTGTGCCCGGACAAGCGTACACAATAAGGAAGGATCTTGAATCCCGGGTAAGACTCATACCAGCCACACCAATCACACCGTACAACCTGTGATTTGAACCCAGTTAACAGTATGATAACAACGAAGGAGCCTCTGAAAAGATGGCCCACAACAATAACAACCCGATTTTTGTAACAATAATTATGTACAAGTAATGCAGACAATCCGCACTTGGGATGGGCGCCCAGCATCCACTACGGACTACGAGAAATAGATTTATCGGTAAGTAAAATCTTATTTTCTCTAACGTCCTAGTGGATGCTGGGGACTCCGTCAGGACCATGGGGATTATACCAAAGCTCCCAAACGGGCGGGAGAGTGCGGATGACTCTGCAGCACCGAATGAGAGAAACTCCAGGTCCTCCTCAGCCAGGGTATCAAATTTGTAGAATTTTACAAACGTGTTCCCCCCTGACCACGTAGCTGCTCGGCAAAGTTGTAAAGCCGAGACCCCTCGGGCAGCCGCCCAAGATGAGCCCACCTTCCTTGTGGAATGGGCATTTACAGATTTTGGCTGTGGCAGGCCTGCCACAGAATGTGCAAGCTGAATTGTACTACAAATCCAACGAGCAATAGTCTGCTTAGAAGCAGGAGCACCCAGCTTTTTGGGTGCATACAATATAAACAGCAAGTCAGACTTTCTGACTCCAGCCGTCCTGGAATTATAATATATATATATATATATATATATATATATATATATATATATATATATATATATATATATATATATATATATATATATATATATATATATATATATATATATATATATATATATATATATATATATATATATATATTTTCAGGGCCCTGACAACGTCTAGCAACTTGGAGTCCTCCAAGTCCCTAGTAGCCGCAGGCACCACAATAGGTTGTTTCAGGTGAAACGCTGACACCACCTTAGGAAGAAACTGGGGACAAGTCCGCAGTTCTGCCCTGTCCGAATGGAAAATTAAATATGGGCTTTTGTAAGACAAAGCCGCCAATTCTGACAATCGCCTGGCCGAGGCCAGGGCCAACAGCATGGTCACTTTCCATGTGAGATATTTCAAATCCACAGATTTGAGCGGTTCAAACCAATATGATTTGAGGAATCCCAACACTACGTTGAGATCCCACGGTGCCACTGGAGGCACAAAAGGGGCTGTATATGCAATACTCCCTTGACAAACGTCTGGACTTCAGGAACCGAAGCCAATTCTTTCTGGAAGAAAATCTACAGGGCCGAAACTTGAACCTTAATGGACCCCAATTTGAGGCTCATAGACACTCCTGTTTGCAGGAAGTGCAGAAATCGACCCAGTTGAAATTTCTTCGTGGGGCCTTCCTGGCCTCACCCACGCAACATATTTTCACCACATGTGGTGATAACGTTGCGCGGTCACCTCCTTCCTGGCTTTGACCAGGGTAGGTATGACCTCTTCCGAAATGCCTTTTCCCTTAGGATCCGGTGTTCAACCGCCATGCCGTCAAACGCAGCCGCGGTAAGTCTTGGAACAGACATGGTACTTGCTGAAGCAAGTCCCTTCTTAGCTCCCGAGGCCATTAGTCCTCTGTGAGCATCTCTTGAAGTTCCGGGTACCAAGTCCCTCTTGGCCAATCCGGAGCCACGAGTATAGTTCTTACTCCTCTACGTCTTATAATTCTCAATACCTTGGTTATGAGAAGCAGAGGAGGGAACACATACACCGACTGTTACACCCACGGTGTTACCAGGACGTCCACAGCTATCGCCTGAAGGTCTCGTGACCTGGCGCAATACCTGTCCCGTTTTTTGTTCGGGCGGGACGCCATCATGTCCACCTTTGGTCTTTCCCAACGGTTCACAATCATGCGGAAAACTTCCCGATGAAGTTCCCACTCTCCCGGGTGGAGGTCTGGCCTGCTGAGGAAGTCTGCTTCCCAGTCGTCCACTCCCGGAATGAACACTGCTGACAGTGCTATCACATGATTTTCCGCCTAGCGAAAAATCCTTGCAGTTTTGCCACTGCCCTCCTGCTTCTTGTGCCGCCCTTTCTGTTTTCGTGGGCGACTACCGTGATGTTATCCCACTGGATCAATACCGGCTGACCTTGAAGCAGAGGTCTTGCTAAGCTTAGAGCATTATAAATTTGCTCTTAGCTCCAGTATATTTATGTGGAGAGAATTCTCCAGACTTGATCACACTCCCTGGAAATTTTTTCCCTGTGTGACTGCTCCCCAGCCTCTCAGGCTGGCCTCCGTGGTCACCAGCATCCAATCCTGAATGCCGAATCTGCGGCCCTCTAGAAGATGAGCACTCTGTAATCACCACAGGAGAGACACCCTTGTCCTTGGATATAGGGTTATCCGCTGATGCATCTGAAGATGCGATCCGGACCATTTGTCCAGCAGATCCCACTGAAGAGTTCTTGCGTGAAATCTGCCGAATGGAATCGCTTCGTAATAAGCCACCATTTTTACCAGGACTCTTGTGCAATGATGCACTGACACTTTTCCTGGTTTTAGGAGGATCCCGATTAGCTCGGATAACTCCCTGGCTTTCTCCTCTGGGAGAAACACCTTTTTCTGGACTGTGTCCAAAATCATCCCTAGGACCAGCAGACGTGTCGTCGAAACAACTGCGGTTTTGGAATATTTAGAATCCACCCGTGCTGTCGTAGAACTACTTGAGATAGTGCTACTCCGACCTCCAACTGTTCACTGGACCTTGTTCTTATCAGGAGGTCGTCCATTTTCTTTGAAGACGAATCCTCATTTCGGTCATTACCTTGGTAAGGACCCGGGGTGCCTTGGACAATCCAACGGCATCGTCTGAAACTGATAGTGACAGTTCTGTACCACGAACCTGAGGTACCCTTGGTGAGAAAGGCAAATTTTGGGACATGGAGGTAAGCATCCCTGATGTCCCGGGACACCATATAGTCCCCTTCTTCCCGGTTCGCTATCACTGCTCTGAGTGACTGCATCTGGATTTGAACCTTTGTAAGTGTTCAAATATTTCAGATTTAGAATAGGTCTCACCTAGCCTTCTGGCTTCAGTACCACCATATAGTGTGGAATAATACCCCTTTCCTTGTTGTAGGAGGGGTAATTTTATTATCACCTGCTGGGAATACAGCTTGTGAATTGTTTTCAATACTGCCTCCCTGTCGGAGGGAGACATTGGTACAGCAGATTACAGGAACCTGCGAGGGGGAAACGTCTCGACATTCCAATCTGTACCCCTTGGATACTACTTGTAGGATCCAGGGGTCCTGTACGGTCCCAGCGTCATGCTGAGAACTTGGTAGAAGCGGTGGAGGGCTTCTGTTCCTGGGAATGGGCTGCCTGCTGCAGTCTTCTTCCCTTTCCTCTATCCCTGGGCAGATATGACTCTTATAGGGACGAAAGGACTGAGGCTGAAAAGACGGTGTCTTTTTCTGCAGAGATGTGACTTAGGGTAAAAAACGGTGGATTTTCCAGCAGTTGCCGTGGCCACCAGGTCCCATGGACCGACCCCAAATAATTCCTCCCCTTTATACGGCAATACATCTTTGTGCCGTTTGGAATCTGCATCACCTGACCACTGTCGTGTCCATAAACATCTTCTTGCAGATATGGACATCGCATTTACTCTTGATGCCAGAGTGCAAATATCCCTCTGCGCATCTCGCATATATAGAAATGCATCCTTTAAATGCTCTATAGTCAATAAAATACTGTCCCTGACAAGGGTATCAATATTTTTAGTCAGGGAATCCGACCAAGCCACCTCAGCTCTGCACATCCAGGCTGAGGCGATCGCTGGTCGCAGTATAACACCAGCATGTGTGTGTATACTTTTTAGGATATTTTTCAGCCTCCTATCAGCTGGCTCCTTAAGTACGGCCCTATCTGTAGATGGTACCGCCACTTGTTCTGATAAGCATGTGAGCGCCTTATCCACCCTAAGGGGTGTTTCCCAACGCGCCCTAACTTCTGGCGGGAAAGGGTATACCGCCAATAATTTTCTATCGGGGGAAACCCACGCATCATCACACACTTCATTTAATTTATCTGATTCAGGAAAAACTACAGGTAGTTTTTTCACATCCCACATAATACCCTTTTTTGTGGTACTTGTAGTATCAGAAATATGTAACACCTCCTACATTGCCCTTAACGTGTGGCCCTAAAGGAAAATACGTTTGTTTCTTCACCGTCGACACTGAAATCAGTGTCCGTGTCTGGGTCTGTGTCGACCGACTGAGGTAAATGGGCGTTTTACAGCCCCTGACGGTGTTTGAGACGCCTGGACAGGTACTAATTTGTTCGCCGGCCGTCTCATGTCGTCAACCGGCTTGCAGCGTGTTGACATTATCACGTAATTCCATAAATAAGCCATCCATTCCGGTGTCGACTCCCTAGAGAGTGACATCACCATTACAGGCAATTTGCTCCGCCTCCTCACCAACATTTTCCTCATACATGTCGACACACACGTACCGACATACAGCACACACATAGGGAATGCTCTGATAGAGGACAGGACCCACTAGCCCTTTGGGGAGACAGAGGGAGAGTTTGCCAGCACACACCAAAACGCTATAATTATACAGGGACAACCTTTATATAAGTGTTCCTCCCTTATAGCATTTTAATATATATTCATATCGCCAAATCAGTGCCCCCCCTCTCTGTTTTAACCCTGTTTCTGTAGTGCAGTGCAGGGGAGAGCATGGGAGCCTTCCCACCAGCATTTCTGTGAGGGAAAATGGCGCTGTGTGCTGAGGAGAATAGGCCCCGCCCCCTTTTCGGCGGGCTTCTTCTCCGGAGTCTGTGATATCTGGCAGGGGTTAAATACATCCATATAGCCTCAAGGGCTATATGTGATGTATTTTTCGCCATACAGGTATTATACATTGCTGCCCAGGGCGCCCCCCCCCCGCGCCCTGCACCCTCCGTGACCGCTGTGTGAAGTGTGCTGACAACAATGGCGCACAGCTGCAGTGCTGTGCGCTACCTGATGAAGACTGAAAGTCTTCTGCCGCCTGGTTCCGGACCTCTTCAATCTTCAGCATCTGCAAGGGGGGTCGGCGGCGCGGCTCCGGGACGAACCCCAGGGCGAGACCTGTGTTCCGACTCCCTCTGGAGCTAATGGTGTCCAGTAGCCTAAGAAGCAAATCCATCCTGCACGCAGGTGAGTTCACTTCTCTCCCCTAAGTCCCTCGATGCAGTGAGCCTGTTGCCAGCAGGACTCACTGAAAATAAAGAACCTAAAAACTTTTTCTAAGCAACTCTTTAAGAGAGCCACCTAGATTGCACCCTGCACGGACGGGCACAAAAACCTAACTGAGGCTTGGAGGAGGGTCATAGGGGGAGGAGCCAGTACACACCATGTGATCCTAAAAGCTTACTTTTTGTGCCCTGTCTCCTGCGGAGCCGCTATTCCCCATGGTCCTGACGGAGTCCCCAGCATCCACTAGGACGTTAGAGAAAAACTATTATATGGGGGAGAATAACACTATTATATGGGAGAGTATAACACTATTATATAGGGGAGTATAACACTATTATATGGGGGAGTATAACACTATTATTTGGGGGAGTATAACACTATTATTTGGGGGAGTATAACACTATTATATGGAGGAAGGGGTGTATAACACTATTATATGGGGGGAGTATAACACTATTACATGGGGGGATATAACACTATTATATGGGGGGGATATAACACTATTATATGGGGGGGATATAACACTATTATATGGGGGGGATATAACACTATTATATGGGGGGGGATATAACACTATTATATGGGGGGGATATAACACTATTATATGGGGGGGATATAACACTATTATATGGGGGGGAATATAACACTATTATATGGGGGGGAATATAACACTATTATATGGGGGGGGTATAACACTATTATATGGGGGGGATATAACACTATTATATGGGGGGATATAACACTATTATATGGGGGGATATAACACTATTATAGGGGGAGGGGGAGTATAACACTATTATATGGGGGGATATAACACTATTATAGGGGAAGGGGGAGTATAACACTATTATATGGGGGCATATAACACTATTATAGGGGGAGGGGGAGTATAACACTATTATAGGGGGAGGGGGAGTATAACACTATTATATGGGGGCATATAACACTATTATATGGGGGGGAATATAACACTATTATATGGGGGGATATATAACTATTATATGGGGGGGAATATAACACTATTATAGGGGGAGGGGGGAGTATAACTCTATTATAAGGGGGGATATATGACTATAATAGGGGGAAGGGGGAGTATAACACTATTATATGGGGGCATATAACACTATTATAGGGGGAGGGGTAGTATAACACTATTATATGGGGGGATATAACACTATTATAGGGGGAGGGGCAGTATAACACTATTATATGGGGGCATATAACACTATTATATGGGGGGGAATAGAACACTATTATATGGGGGAATATAACACTATTATATGGGGGGGGAATATAACACTATTATAGGGGGAGGGGGGAGTATAACTCTATTATAAGGGGGGATATATGACTATAATAGGGGGAGGGGGGAGTATAACTCTATTATATGGGGGGATATAACACTATTATAGGGGGAGGTGGAGTATAACACTATTATATGAGGGGATATAACACTATTATAGGAGAAGGGGGAGTATAACACTATTATATGGGGGCATATAACACTATTATAGGAGGAGGGGGAGTATAACACTATTATATGGGGGGATATAACACTATTATATGGGGGGATATAACACTATTATATGGGGGGATATAACACTATTATATGGGGGGGAATATAACACTATTATATGGGGAGGGGGGAGTATAACACTATTATAGGGGGAGGGGGGAGTATAACACTATTATAGGGGGAGGGGGAGTATAACACTATTATAGGGGGAGGGTGGAGTATAACACTATTATATGGGGGGATATAACACTATTATAGGGGGAGGGGGAGTATAACACTATTATATGGGGGATATAACACTATTATAGGGGGAGGGGGGGAGTATAACTATTAAATGGGGGGATATAACACTATTATAGGGGGAGGGGGGGGAGTATAACACTATTATATGGGGGGATATAACACTATTATAGGGGGAGGGGGAGTATAACACTATTATATGGGGGGATATAACACTAATATAGGAGGAGGAGTATAACACTATTATATGGGGGCATATAACACTATTATAGGGGAAGGGGGGAGTATAACACTATTATATGGGGGGATATAACACTATTATAGGGGGAGGGGGAGTATAACACTATTATATGGGGGGATATAACACTATTATAGGAGGAGGGGGAGTATAACACTATTATATGGGGGGATATAACACTATTATAGGGGGAGGGGGAGTATAACACTATTATATGGGGGGATATAACACTATTATAGGAGGAGGGGGAGTATAACACTATTATATGGGGGGAAATAACACTATTATAGGAGGAGGGGGGAGTATAACACTATTATATGGGGGCATATAACACTATTATATGGGGGATATAACACTATTATAGGAGGAGGGGGGAGTATAACACTATTATATGGGGGGATATAACACTATTATAGGGGGAGGGGGGAGTATAACACTATTATATGGGGGCATATAACACTATTATAGGGGAAGGGGGGAGTATAACACTATTATAGGGGGGGGGGGGGGAGTATAACACTATTATATGGGGGGATATAACACTATTATAGGAGGAGGGGGGAGTATAACACTATTATATGGGGGCATATAACACTATTATAGGGGAAGGGGGGAGTATAACACTATTATATGGGGGGGATATAACACTATTATAGGGGGAGGGGGGAGTATAACACTATTATATGGGGGGATATAACACTATTATAGGAGGAGGGGGAGTATAACACTATTATATGGGGGGATATAACACTATTATAGGGGGAGGGGGAGTATAACACTATTATAGGGGGAGGCGGAGTTTAACACTATTATATGGGGGGATATAACACTATTATATGGGGGGATATAACACTATTATAGGGGGGGGGGGAGTATAACACTATTATATGGGGGGATATAACACTATTATGGGGGGGGGGGGTATAACACTATTATATGGGGGGATATAACACTATTATAGGAGGAGGGGGGAGTATAACACTATTATATGGGGGCATATAACACTATTATAGGGGAAGGGGGGAGTATAACACTATTATATGGGGGGGATATAACACTATTATAGGGGGAGGGGGAGTATAACACTATTATATGGGGGGATATAACACTATTATAGGAGGAGGGGGGGAGTATAACACTATTATATGGGGGGATATAACACTATTATAGGGGGTGGGGGAGTATAACACTATTATAGGAGGAGGGGGAGTATAACACTATTATATGGGGGGCATATAACACTATTATAGGGGGGAGGGGGAGTATAAACACTATTATATGGGGGCATATAACACTATTATAGGGGGGAGGGGGAGTATAACACTATTATATGGGGGCATATAACACTATTATAGGGGGAGGGGGGAGTATAACACTATTATATGGGGGCATATAACACTATTATAGGGGGAGGGGGAGTATAACACTATTATATGGGGGGCATATAACACTATTATAGGGGGAGGGGGAGTATAACACTATTATATGGGGGCATATAACACTATTATAGGGGGAGGGGGAGTATAACACTATTATATGGGGGCATATAACACTATTATAGGGGGAGGGGGGAGTATAACACTATTATATGGGGGGGGAACACACTCACATCACACATGGTTAGTGACGTATATACAACGGATGCTAAAATAAAAGTTGGGCGGATCTCAGGCTTGACTGACAGACCATCCCGCCAATGAAAAGAGAAACCTTCTGCTAAGCTAGGTGGGCGTGCTCTCACCTGCACGCGGCTCCCCGATTCCGTGCAGCTATTGGCCAGTAGACTAAGCGCGAGCTCTAGGTTTCGGCGCGAACTTCCCAGATACACTGCCCTCGCGGGCACCGTCAGCAGCTCCAGCAGCAGCGTGAGACCCCCTCTTCTGCGGAACAGCCCCGCCCCTCCGGCCCTGGTCACGTGACGGCTCCGCAGCTCACTCAGGGCTCGGCCCAAAGCTACCGGGTCCTCCGCGGCCTCCGCCAGTCGCGACAAACATGAAGACAACGTCTCGCATGACATCGGTGCGAAAACCGGAAGGGCCTCTGTGAATTAAACTGCGCATGCGTTATGGAGTCTGCAGCCACTGTGCATGCCGGGACTTGTAGTCTCAGCTCTGGGAGTCACGCATGAGGTCTCGCGTTAGTTGGTTCCTGCTGAGTCATCCTGGGCAAAGAGATGCATTGTAGTGAGGCGAGGCACGTGACTCCTGTACAGCGAGGAGAGACACGTGAACCCCGTGTAATTCATTGCAGTGAGGCGAGACATGTGACAGACTCCAGTGTAATGCATTGCAGTGAGGCGAGACATGTGACTCCAGTGTAATGCATTGCTGGAGGAGAGACACGTGACACCCGTGTAATGCATTGTAGTGAGGCGAGACACGTGACTCCAGTGTAATGCATTGCTGGAGGAGAGACACGTGACACCCGTGTAATGCATTGTAGTGAGGCGAGACACGTGACTCCCGTGTAATGCATTGTAGTGAGGAGAGACACGTGACTCCCGTGTAATGCATTGCAGTGAGGAGAGACACGTGACTCCCGTGTAATACATTGTAGTGAGGCGAGACACGTCACTCCCGTGTAATGCATTGTAGTGAGGCGAGACACGTGACTCCCGTGTAATACATTGTAGTGAGGCGAGACACGTCACTCCCGTGTAATGCATTGTAGTGAGGCGAGACACGTGACTCCCGTGTAATACATTGCAGTGAGGCAAGACATGTGACTCCAGTGTAATGCATTGCTGGAGGAGAGACACGTGACTCCCGTGTAATGCATTGCGGGAGGAGAGACACGTGACTCCCGTGTAATGCATTGTAGTGAGGCGAGACACGTCACTCCCGTGTAATGCATTGTAGTGAGGCGAGACGTGACTCCCGTGTAATGCATTGCAGTGAGGCGAGACACGTCACTCCCGTGTAATGCATTGCAGTGAGGCGAGACACGTCACTCCCATGTAATGCATTGTAGTGAGGAGAGACACGTGACTCCAGTGTAATGCATTGCAGTGAGGCGAGACATGTGACTCCAGTGTAATGCATTGCAGTGAGGCGAGACATGTGACTCCAGTGTAATGCATTGCAGTGAGGCGAGACATGTGACTCCAGTGTAATGCATTGCTGGAGGAGAGACACGTGACACCCGTGTAATGCATTGTAGTGAGGCGAGACACGTGACTCCCGTGTAATGCATTGTAGTGAGGAGAGACACGTGACTCCCGTGTAATGCATTGTAGTGAGGAGAGACACGTGACTCCCGTGTAATACATTGTAGTGAGGCGAGACACGTCACTCCCGTGTAATGCATTGTAGTGAGGCGAGACACGTGACTCCCGTGTAATACATTGTGTAAGGATTATATCTCTGAACCACCTCGATTTGATGACCCCTTAGGTACCCGTGAGAGTAACTCTTAACACAAAGAGTAAGCACGCAGCTGTAGTTAAGAATCACTCTGTTTATTGTAAAAATTACAGCGTACTATATAGCTAAGAAA
This sequence comes from Pseudophryne corroboree, assembly GCF_028390025.1. Taxonomy (NCBI): domain Eukaryota; kingdom Metazoa; phylum Chordata; class Amphibia; order Anura; family Myobatrachidae; genus Pseudophryne; species Pseudophryne corroboree. The sequence continues at coordinate 91,889 of NW_026967675.1, read as the reverse complement.
CATGGGTGTATACAATATGTGCAAGCATATGATTGGATAAATAGAAGTAGCATACGACATTACATGCAGGATATTTAGTAACACACAGAAGTAGAAGTAACAGGTTTGATCTGGTATGTAACTGTCCTTGAAGATAAGACACAAACAAGCCTTATATTGTATGAACAGACAAGGGCATCCTGTAGAAAGTGCGTACGTGTCTATTCAAGCACATAACAGTTCATATAGCATGTTTAACCCTTCACATTGCAGTGAGGCAAGACATGTGACTCCAGTGTAATGCATTGCTGGAGGAGAGACACGTGACTCCCGTGTAATGCATTGCGGGAGGAGAGACACGTGACTCCCGTGTAATGCATTGTAGTGAGGCGAGACACGTCACTCCCGTGTAATGCATTGTAGTGAGGCGAGACACGTCACTACCGTGTAATGCATTGTAGTGAGGCGAGACGTGACTCCCGTGTAATGCATTGCAGTGAGGCGAGACACGTCACTCCCGTGTAATGCATTGCAGTGAGGCGAGACACGTCACTCCCGTGTAATGCATTGTAGTGAGGCGAGACACGTCACTACCGTGTAATGCATTGTAGTGAGGCGAGACGTGACTCCCGTGTAATGCATTGCTGGAGGAGAGACACGTGACTCCCGTGTAATGCATTGTAGTGAGGCGAGACGTGACTCCCGTGTAATGCATTGCAGTGAGGCGAGACACGTCACTCCCGTGTAATGCATTGTAGTGAGGCGAGACACGTGACTCCCGTGTAATGCACTGTAGTGAGGCGAGACACGTCACTCCCGTGTAATGCATTGTAGTGAGGCGAGACGTGACTCCCGTGTAATGCATTGTAGTGAGGCGAGACACGTGACTCCCGTGTAATGCATTGTAGTGAGGCGAGACCTGTCACTCCCGTGTAATGCATTACAGAGAGGAGAGACACGTGACTCCCGTGTAATGCATTGCAGTGAGGAGAGACACGTGACTCCTGTGTAATACATTGTAGTGAGACGAGACACGTGACTCCCGTGTAACGCATTGCAGTGAGGCGAGACACGTCACTCCCGTGTTATACATTGTAGTGAGGCGAGACACGTGACTCCCGTGTAATGCACTACAGAGAGGAGAGACATGTGACTCCAGTGTAATGCATTGCTGGAGGAGAGACACTTGACTCCCGTGTAATGCATTGCTGGAGGAGAGACACGTGACTCCCGTGTAATGCATTGTAGTGAGGCGAGACACGTCACTCCCGTGTAATGCATTGTAGTGAGGCGAGACACGTCACTACCGTGTAATGCATTGCAGTGAGCCGAGACACGTCACTTCCGTGTAATGCATTGTAGTGAGGCGAGACACGTGACTCACGTGTAATGCATTACAGAGAGGAGAGACATGTGACTCCAGTGTAATGCATTGCTGGAGGAGAGACACTTGACTCCCGTGTAATGCATTGCTGGAGGAGAGACACGTGACTCCCGTGTAATGCATTGTAGTGAGGCGAGACACGTCACTCCCGTGTAATACATTGTAGTGAGGCGAGACACGTGACTCCCGTGTAATGCATTGTAGTGAGGCGAGACAGGTGACTCCCGTGTAATACATTGCAGTGAGGCGAGACATGTGACTCCAGTGTAATGCATTGCTGGAGGAGAGACGTGACTCCCGTGTAATGCATTGCTGGAGGAGAGACACGTGACTCCCGTGTAATGCATTGTAGTGAGGCGAGACACGTCACTCCCGTGTAATGCATTGTAGTGAGGCGAGACATGTCACTACCGTGTAATGCATTGTAGTGAGGCGAGACGTGACTCCCGTGTAATGCATTGCAGTGAGGCGAGACACGTGACTCCTGTGTAATGCATTGTAGTGAGGCGAGACACGTCACTACCGTGTAATGCATTGTAGTGAGGCGAGACGTGACTCCCGTGTAATGCATTGCTGGAGGAGAGACACGTGACTCCCATGTAATGCATTGTAGTGAGGCGACACGTGACTCCCGTGTAATGCATTGCAGTGAGGTGAGACACGTCACTTCCGTGTAATACATTGTAGTGAGGCGAGACATGTGACTCCCGTGTAATGCTTTGTAGTGAGGCGAGACACGTGACTTCCGTGTAATACATTGCAGTGAGGCGAGAGATGTGACTCCAGTGTAATGCATTGCTGGAGGAGAGACACGTGACTCCCGTGTAATGCATTGCTGGAGGAGAGACACGTGACTCCCGAAAAATGCATTGTAGTGAGGCGAGACACGTCACTCCCGTGTAATGCATTGTAGTGAGGCGAGACACGTCACTACCGTGTAATGCATTGTAGTGAGGCGAGACGTGACTCCCGTGTAATGCATTGCAGTGAGGCGAGACACGTGACTCCCGTGTAATGCATTGTAGTGAGGCGAGACACGTCACTACCGTGTAATGCATTGTAGTGAGGCGAGACGTGACTCCCGTGTAATGCATTGCTGGAGGAGAGACACGTGACTCCCGTGTAATGCATTGTAGTGAGGCGAGACGTGACTCCCGTGTAATGCATTGCAGTGAGGCGAGACACGTCACTCCCGTGTAATGCATTGTAGTGAGGCGAGACACGTGACTCCCGTGTAATACACTGTAGTGAGGCGAGACACGTCACTCCCGTGTAATGCATTGTAGTGAGGCGAGACGTGACTCCCGTGTAATACATTGTAGTGAGGCGAGACACGTGACTCCCGTGTAATGCATTGTAGTGAGGCGAGACCTGTCACTCCCGTGTAATGCATTACAGAGAGGAGAGACACGTGACTCCCGTGTAATGCATTGCAGTGAGGAGAGACACGTGACTCCTGTGTAATACATTGTAGTGAGACGAGACACGTGACTCCCGTGTAATGCATTGCAGTGAGGCGAGACACGTCACTCCCGTGTTATACATTGTAGTGAGGCGAGACACGTCACCCCCGTGTTATACATTGTAGTGAGGCGAGACACGTGACTCCCGTGTAATACTCTGTAGTGAGGCGACACGTGACTCCCGTGTAATGCATTGCAGTGAGGCGAGTGAAAGGATTGCCCCTCTATTCTTTAACCCTCGATGTGATTGTCTCATAGACGTCCGTGAGTGTAAACCTTTAGCCACAAGTAACATGCAAAACACACGTAGTAAAGATTCACACTGGTTTATTATGAGGTTAACAAAAGTATAAAAGACAACGTATATGGGTGTAACTGACATGTTGTTACACTCTTATTGGCTCGTTAGCAGTTACCAGGCAGAATATATAAGGCGGATGTCCAAATATGGGTTTTCTACAAGTTTCTCAAAACATTTATCAAAGTCTGTAACACAGGATATTTGGTAACACACAGAAGTAGAAATAACAGGTTTGATCTGGTATGGAACTGCCCTTGAATACCAGGCTCATACAAGCCTGGTATCTGTATGAGCAGACAAAGGTACCCGGCACAGGGTAGTACGTATCTATGCAAACACATAACAGTTCATATAGCATGTTTTAACCCTTCATTAGGGAAGTAGAAATATTCACTTTTACACTGTAACTATTATAAGGAAATTGATCATATAAAAAGTAATATTTACAAAGCACAGAAGAGTTAACCCTTCAATCCCCTCTTAGAATCATGATTGTTATATAACATGATTCTTGGGTGAGGCTCCTTTCTTGTTCCTCCAGTTCTTGAGATATTGGACATAATCGTCGGGTCCCTTACTATCAGAGGAGGTGACAGGACTGGTGGTTATATCATAGTACATCAGGGCCTTATCAATGCCTTTGGAGGTAAGTTTCTTTCCACAGGGAATTACACAATAAACTATAATGCCTACAAGAATTAAAGTTACAAGTATGAATATGCTTATTTGCACAAGAGCCTGTTTCCAATTTTCAAACCACCCAAAATATTGGCTCCATGGGTTGGGATTTTTTGACAATATGGGATATTCCCTTTTCCACATTTCGCACTGACTGTCATTTGTTTTGGTGTCATTAAAAAGGCTGAAAAAACAATTTTCCTGTTCTAGGGGTATATTAAGGGGCACTGTACCTAGGTGGGGCCTAGATTTGCCACAGACATAACAGTTGCTTTTATTGTGTTTGTTAGCACTATACTTCATCCATTCCAACCAAAAATTAATGTCAGAGAAACCAGTTTCAATAGCTAGGGTGTCTTCAAAGGTAGGGTTAGTAATAGCCACCATATCTTTAGAAGTGGCAATATGGGGCTTTAAAGGTTTGTTTTGGGGAGCAATTTTAGGCTGGTATTTTGGGTTTTTATACATGTCCCACAAATAAAACATTTGCCTTGCACTATAGTACCCTGCTTGCCACCATATACCAAGTACATAAGTCTCATTGTCGCTTCTGCTAGGGTTCACTATGTTTAGTCTAAACCTGTATGAATTTGGGCCTTCATCCATCTTATGAATGGATAGTCTAGAAAGTAGGGGTACTCCATATTTGCTCCATCTATTTTTTGCAAATGATGGGCCATATTTCCAATCTGCTCCTGTATTCCACCCCACAGATTCCCAGTAATCACAGTTGGATCCATGATAGGATATTTCCATCCACCATTCATCAGTGACACAAATGTACATTGTCTCAGACATCCCTGATTTTCTTTTCTGCTGTATGAAATGTTTGTTGTCAGCAAGTTTAGGGAACATGAAATAATCAAGGATGTATGTGGCTACGTGTGTATTGGAGTAATTGTACCACAAGGTGGGGACCCCATCTGTTTGTGTGATGTCGACTTCACATATTGTGAGGTGAATGAGGGCCAGTAGGGCTATCGAGATAGTCCCCAGGATAGAGATAGGGGGCAGGTTCTTCATCGTTTTCTGTTCTTCTGTCTTCGCTAGGTGGGAGGTCAGGGCTGTCTGCCCCGGTTCGTACCTCACTGGAATCACTTGCTTCCCTCTCTAGGTCTGGTCTAGGAACCTTTTTTACTCGGGATGCATGGATCCAGGTAGGACTTTCCTCTGTCAGGACTGCTGTTCGGGTAACTGCTACGACTTCCGCCTCTGGGCCATAGGTGAAGTCTCCTGGGCTCTTGCTGCGGGGGAGGATCTTCACCACTACTCTGTCTCCGACCTTAAAAGGGTGTGTTGGTTCCTGTGGATTCAGAGGGTTTTTTACAAGCGACATCATGTTCAATCTCATCAAGTTTGGTTATGAGGGCCCTGACATACTCTTCCCTTATAAGTTCTAGATCTCCTTCCTGTATCATCAACGGTTTCTTAGCCCAGGGTGTGGGGAAGGGTCTACCCATTAGTATTTCAAAGGGTGAGTATCCTAGAGTTTTCTGTGGGGTCATTCTGATTTCTGCTAGGATAATGGGAAGGACCTGCTTCCATTTGTGGAAGGTACCTCCTGTGGCCTTCCTTAGTTTGTCTTTGAGGGTCCTATTCATTCTTCCTATGACCCCTGAACTCTGCAGGTGGTACGGGATGTGAAACTTCCACTCCACCTGCAGAGCTTTTACTAAGGCCTGTGTGATTTTGGCTGTAAAGGCTGAGCCTTTATCACTATTTATTTGCAGGGGGCACCCCCATCTAGGGATGATTTTCTGTGTTAGGATTCTTGCTACTGTCTTGGCATCCTCTGACTTAGTTAGGAATATTTCTGGCCAGCGAGAGAACATATCTACAATGACCAGGGCATATTCTTGTTTGCCTATGCCAGGGATATGGGTAAAATCAATTTGTAAGTGTGTAAAAGGGGTGGTGGGGTATTCAAGATGCTGGTGTTTAGCTTTATTAGGGTTGTTAGGGTTGTTCCTGAGGCAAGTGATGCATCTGCTAACATACTGGTCCACAAGTGATTTGGCATTAGTAACATAAAAATCATTGGTTAGTAGGAGGAGTGTTGTGGCTTCACCACGGTGACCAACACCACGGCAATGGGCAACGAGCAAAGGGGCACTGGACTGGGGTATACAGGGTTTCCCCTCTTTGCAGATTAATCCTGATTTAGGATTTTTTTGCAGAATTGGGTAAGTCCAGTCGGAGAGATCAGTATTAGTCGCAGCAGCTTGAAGTTTGAGTGAGCAGATGGACGTTGTCAAGGGAGGGACATGCTCTAGTGAGTGCAATGAGTTCTGCAGCTTGCGCGGACTGATAAGGTATTGGTAGGGCTTCCAACACAGTGTCAGGGAGGGTGACAATGGCATAGCCAGCCTGGTATGTATTGTCATTGGGTCTACTACAGGAGCCGTCAACAAAAACTATGTCTGCGCCTGGTATGGGAACGGGAGACATGTCAAGTCTGGGAGAAGTTTCAGCTTCAATGGAAGCAGCACAGTCATGTAGGTCGGGTGGTTCATCCTCGGGACCTTTCAAGCCTAAAAGGGCATTGAGAATGGGTGCAGGGCCAGAAGAACTAGCAGTGTACTTAATGGTAAGGGTAGGGTTACTCAAAAGGAGTACTTCATATCCACTAAGGCGTTGTGCTGACATGTGCTGTGTGTGTAAGCCTTTAAGTATTGCCAAGACATCATGTGTGGTGTGGAGTACTGTGATGTGGCCTAAAGTGAGGGTAGGGGCCATTTCTGCAACCATTGCACAGGCTGCCAAAGCCCTGAGGCAGGCAGGCATACCTTGCACAGACACTGGCATGACTTTGGAAAAAAAATGCCACGGGGCGCAACTTCCCTCCATAAAACTGTGTGAGCACCCCCGCCATGGTTTTACAATTGTCCCTTGCATATAGATGGAAAGGTAGTACATAATTGGGGAGGCCAAGTGCCGGACTTTTCATCAACATACATTTTAAACTTTCATATGCAGTTAACATTTCTTGTGACCATTGTACAGTTTTAGGTTTGTCCTTCAGTGTGGCTTGTCTCAAAATGTTATCATAATAAGAGCAATCAGAAATCCACTGTCTGCAGTAATTTACCATACCCAGGAAGGACAGTAGTTCCTTCTGGGTAGTTGGGGTGACCAGGCCCAATACAGACTGTATGCGTTGTGGACTGATTTTCCTCTCTCCCTGAGTGAGCACAAAACCTAAGTAATCAACATGCTTTTTACACCATTGCATTTTTGTTTTGGACACCTTGTGTCCACATTCACAAAGCCAGTTTAGTAATGAAACACCATCCTCTCGGCAGGCCTCCTCAGTTTGACTACAGAGCAGCAGATCATCTGCATACTGTAGCAGGACTGAACCATGGTGAGGTTGCCAGGGCCCCAATGTGGCCTGGAGACAACAGGTGCGTCAATAATCTGCACCAGGTAAGTTGTTTACCCTCAAAAGAAAAGGCAAAAAGTAATTGTGTCTGTGAATCTACAGGTATGCTGAAAAAGGCATTCTTCAAATCAATTACAGAGAAGAACGCAGCATCTGCAGGGATTGCAGAAATGAGTGAGTTTACATCTGGAACAATTGGTGCAATTGGGACAATTAACTGATTGATCGCTCTGAGATCCTGTACAAATCTTATACTGCCATCGAGGGTAATAGTGGGCTTGGGACAGTGTTTTACTATTATCTAAACTCTGGGTTACTGGTGCGTTAGGGATAGGGCTAGTGGACGCACCCTCCAGCAGTGGAGTTGGAGGCGATCCCATCTGGTGTGAAAGGGTTACTGCTGCCAAGAGATCTGTGTCCTCAAGCGCAGGATACATTGGAATGCAAGGGGGAGGCGAGAGGGATTTCAAAGATTTACAGTTTCTCACTTCTTCGCTTCTGTGCTGTTGGGAACTGATTTTTTTTTTTAATCCTCCATATAGAAAGGGTAATTACTGCCTTCCCGTAGGAATGGGTCCTGTCCTGCTTTCTCTGTCTACCCTGCTAAATTATCCACCCAGGGATCAATCAAACAATAATCAGAGGTAGAACTGCGGGCCACGCATTCTTTACATGTCTCGGAGGGGGGTATACAGTTTTCTTACGCTGACCAGAGTCCATAGTAAAAACACAATTTCCAACAACTTTCTATGCATGCATCAGCTAACAAGTTAATTAGTTATTGACAATATCACAATATCATATGCATAGTACTTTAACAAGCAATCGATAGTAATAATCTGTACGTTTACTCACCACTCGTACAGGGACTTGGAAATGCAGCGTATTGTGATAGGAAGCAAGAAAGTTATAAGGGTATTCAACAGACGTATACTTACCACCCGTCAAGCTGAATACATGAAACTTATACTCTAATATCTGTTATGGCCATAACATAATAAATAGACAATCAAATCGAGGTATAATCTACGTTATGTATAGACCCCAGGTCTATTTTAAGTATCCCAGATACTAACGTCTCGTTATGTATAGACTCCCAGGTCTATTTTAAGTATCCCAGATACTAACGTCTTTGGAGAATTGCGCTTGGACCCCTGGTCCCTTCTCAGACGTATCTTTAAGTCCCAGACATTAAAGATGTTTGGTCACGTGTTCCCAGAACACTGACACGGATTCAGCTTCAGTGTATGACCGCAATCCCGTATGGCAAAGACAGACAATAAATTCTCTATCTTACCATCCGGGGACGACCAACTGAATCCCGGACGAGCCCCCACTTGAAAGGATTGCCCCTCTATTCTTTAACCCTCGATGTGATTGTCTCATAGACGTCCGTGAGTGTAAACCTTTAGCCACAAGTAACATGCAAAACACACGTAGTAAAGATTCACACTGGTTTATTATGAGGTTAACAAAAGTATAAAAGACAACGTATATGGGTGTAACTGACATGTTGTTACACTCTTATTGGCTCGTTAGCAGTTACCAGGCAGAATATATAAGGCGGATGTCCAAATATGGGTTTTCTACAAGTTTCTCAAAACATTTATCAAAGTCTGTAACACAGGATATTTGGTAACACACAGAAGTAGAAATAACAGGTTTGATCTGGTATGGAACTGCCCTTGAATACCAGGCTCATACAAGCCTGGTATCTGTATGAGCAGACAAAGGTACCCGGCACAGGGTAGTACGTATCTATGCAAACACATAACAGTTCATATAGCATGTTTTAACCCTTCATTAGGGAAGTAGAAATATTCACTTTTACACTGTAACTATTATAAGGAAATTGATCATATAAAACGAGACACGTCACTTCCGTGTAATACATTGTAGTGAGGCAAGACACGTGACTCCCGTGTAATGCATTGTAGTGAGGCGAGACACGTCACTCCCGTGTAATGCATTACAGAGAGGAGAGACATGTGACTCCAGTGTAATGCATTGCTGGAGGAGAGACACTTGACTCCCGTGTAATGCATTGCTGGAGGAGAGACACGTGACTCCCGTGTAATGCATTGTGTGAGGCGAGACACGTCACTCCCGTGTAATGCATTGTAGTGAGGCGAGACACGTCACTACCGTGTAATGCATTGTAGTGAGGCGAGACGTGACTCCCGTGTAATGCATTGCAGTGAGGCGAGACACGTGACTCCCGTGTAATGCATTGTAGTGAGGCGAGACACGTCACTACCGTGTAATGCATTGTAGTGAGGCGAGACGTGACTCCCGTGTAATGCATTGCTGGAGGAGAGACACGTGACTCCCGTGTAATGCATTGTAGTGAGGCGACACGTGACTCCCGTGTAATGCATTGCAGTGAGGCGAGACACGTCACTTCCGTGTAATACATTGTAGTGAGGCGAGACACGTGACTCCCGTGTAATGCATTGTAGTGAGGCGAGACACGTGACTCCCGTGTAATACATTGCAGTGAGGCGAGACATGTGACTCCAGTGTAATGCATTGCTGGAGGAGAGACACGTGACTCCCGTGTAATGCATTGCTGGAGGAGAGACACGTGACTCCCGTGTAATGCATTGTAGTGAGGCGAGACGTGACTCCCGTGTAATGCATTGTAGTGAGGCGAGACACGTCACTACCGTGTAATGCATTGTAGTGATGCGAGACGTGACTCCCGTGTAATGCATTGCTGGAGGAGAGACACGTGACTCCCGTGTAATGCATTGTAGTGAGGCGAGACGTGACTCCCGTGTAATGCATTGCAGTGAGGCGAGACTCGTCACTCCCGTGTAATGCATTGTAGTGAGGCGAGACACGTGACTCCCGTGTAATGCACTGTAGTGAGGCGAGACACGTCACTCCCGTGTAATGCATTGTAGTGAGGCGAGACGTGACTCCCGTGTAATACATTGTAGTGAGGCGAGACACGTGACTCCCGTGTAATGCATTGTAGTGAGGCGAGACCTGTCACTCCCGTGTAATGCATTACAGAGAGGAGAGACACGTGACTCCCGTGTAATGCATTGCAGTGAGGAGAGACACGTGACTCCTGTGTAATACATTGTAGTGAGACGAAACACGTGACTCCCGTGTAATGCATTGCAGTGAGGCGAGACACGTCACTCCCGTGTTATACATTGTAGTGAGGCGAGACCCATGACTCCCGTGTAATACTTTGTAGTGAGGCGACACGTGACTCCCGTGTAATGCATTGCAGTGAGGCGAGACATGTCACTTCCGTGTAATACATTGTAGTGAGGCGAGACACGTGACTCCCGTGTAATGCATTGTAGTGAGGCGAGACACGTCACTCCCGTGTAATGCATTACAGAGAGGAGAGACACGTGACTCCCGTGTAATGCATTGCAGTGAGGAGATACACGTGACTCCTGTGTAATACATTGTAGTGAGACGAGACACGTGACTCCCGTGTAATGCATTGCAGTGAGGCGAGACACGTGACTCCCGTGTAATACATTGTAGTGAGGCGAAACACGTGACTCCCGTGTAATGCATTGTAGTGAGGCGAGACACGTGACTCCTGTGTAATGCATTGCAGTGAGGCGAGACACGTGACTCCCGTGTAATGCATTGCAGTGAGGCGAGACAGGTCACTCCCGTGTAATGCACTGTAGTGAGGAGAGACACGTAACCCCCGTGTAATGCATTGTAGTGAGGCGAGACACGTGACTACCGTGTAATGGGTTGCAGTGAGGCGAGACACGTCACTCCCGTGTAATGCATTGTAGTGAGGCGAGACACGTCACTCCCGTGTAATGCACTGTAGTGAGGCGAGACGCGTGACTCCCGTGCAATGTATTGTAGTGAGGATAGACACGTTACTCCCGTGTAATGCATTGTAGTGAGGCAAGACACGTGACTCCCGTGTCATGCATTGTAGTGAGGCGAGACACGTGACTCCCGTGTAATGCATTGCAGTGAGGCGAGACGCGTGACTCCCGTGTAATGCATTGCAGTATGGAGAGACGCGTGACTCCCATGCAATGCATTGCAGTGACACGAGACGCGTGACTCCCGTGTAATGCATTGCAGTGAAGCGAGACGCGTGACTCCCGTGTAATGCATTGCAGAGAGGTGAGACGCGTGACTCCCATGTAATGCATTGCAGAGAGGCGAGATGCGTGACTCCTGTGTAATGCATTGCAGAGAGGCGAGACGCGTGACTCCCGTGTAATGCATTGCAGAGAGGCGAGACGCGTGACTCCCGTGTAATGCATTGCAGAGAGGCGAGACGCGTGACTCCCGTGTAATGCATTGCAGAGAGACGAGACGCCTGTCTCCCATGTAATGCATTGCAGAGAGGTGAGACGCGTGACTCCCGTGTAATGCATTGCAGTGAAGCGAGACGCGTGATTACCTACTGGTAAATCCTTTTCTATTAGTCCGTAGAGGATGCTAGGCGCCCACCCAACGCTTTGTTTTCCTGCAGTGGTTATTTAGTTCATGATAATGTCAGTTATTATCTTAAACCATAAAGCTATACAATTAAACACACCTTTACCATGGAGCTGCTGCGGTCACTAGCTCACGCTACGTACTTCGTACGCTATTTGCGCACAGAGTCCCGTACCATGTACGCACTTAGCGTACAAACGCCGCACCGCAGGTACAAAGCACATGCAGTGCGTTCGCACCGAATTAATACACCTTAAAACCTTGGCCCTCATTCCGAGTTGTTCGCACGCAAGCTGCTTTTAGCAGATTTACTCACGCTAAGCCGCCGCCTACTGGGAGTGAATCTTAGCTTCTTAAAATTGCGAACGACGTATTCGCAATATTGTGATTACACCTCTCTTAGCAGTTTCTGAGTAGCTCCAGACTTACTCGGCATCTGCGATCAGTTCAGTGCTTGTCGTTCCTGGTTTGACGTCACAAACACACCCAGCGTTCGCCCAGACACTCCCCCGTTTCTCCAGCCACTCCCGCGTTTTTCCCAGAAACGGTGGCGTTTTTCCGCACACACCCATAAAACGGCCAGTTTCCGCCCAGTAACACCCACTTCCTGTCAATCACATTACGATCACCAGAACGATGAAAAAGCCGTGAGTAAAAATCCTAACTGCATAGCAAATTTACTTGGCGCAGTCGCACTGCGGACATTGCGCATTAAGCGGAAAATCGCTGCGATGCGATAAAAAATACAGAGCGATCAACTCGGAATGACCCCCCTTATACAGTTATACAATGCAATGATATGATTACACCTTAAACCTTATGCAGCAAAGCACTGCAATGATGTTACACCTTAAACCTTATGCAGCAAAGCACTGCAATGATGTTACACCTTAAACCTTATGCAGCAAAGCACTGCAATGATGTTACACCTTAAACCTTATGCAGCAAAGCACTGCAATGATGTTACACCTTAAACCTTATGCAGCAAAGCACTGCAATGATGTTACACCTTAAACCTTATGCAGCAAAGCACTGCAATGATGTTACACCTAATCAATACACTTTTGAAACCTTATACAGTTTGGTAATGTTTAGTGATAAGCGGGTTCGGTTTCTCGGAAACCGAACCCACCCGAACTTCACCCATTTTACACGGGTCCGAGGCAGGTTCGAACCTTCCCGCCTTGCTCGGCTAACCCGAGCGCGCCCGAACGTCATCATCCCGCTGTCGGATTCTCGCGAGATTCGGATTCTATATAAGCAGCCGCGCGTCGCTGCCATTTTCACTCGTGCATTGGAGATGATAGGGAGAGGACGTGGGTGGCGTCCTCTCCGTTTATTTTGATGCATTGCAAATATTTTGTGCTTGCTTATTACTTAATTGTGGGGACTGGGGAGCAGCTGTATATAGGAGGAGTACAGTGCAGAGTTTTGCTGACAGTGACCACCAGTATACGTTGTCTTCCTGAAAAACACTCCATATCTGTGCTCAGTGTGCTGCATAATATATCTGTGCTCACACTGCTTAATTGTGGGGACTGGGGAGCAGCTGTATTATATAGCAGGAGTACAGTGCAGAGTTTTGCTGACAGTGACCACCAGTATATGTTGTCTGCCTGAAAAACACTCCATATCTGTGCTCAGTGTGCTGCTTTATTGTGGGGACTGGGGATCACCAGTATAATATTATATAGGAGGAGTACAGTGCAGAGTCACCACCAGTATACTATATATAGCAGTACGATACGGAAGGCCACTGCTGTGCCTACCTCTGTGTCGTCATTAAGTATACTATCCATCTACATTCTATACCTGTGGTGCATTTTAGTTTTTCAGTTTGCCGACACAGTGACCACCAGTATACTATATATAGCAGTACGATACGGATGGCCACTGCTGTGCCTACCTCTGTGTCATTAAGTATACTATCCATCTTCATTCTATACCTGTGGTGCATTTTAGTTTTGCAGTTTGCCGACACAGTGACCACCAGTATACTATATATAGCAGTACGATACGGATGGCCACTGCTGTGCCTACCTCTGTGTCATTAAGTATACTATCCATCTTCATTCTATACCTGTGGTGCATTTTAGTTTTGCAGTTTGCCGACACAGTGACCACCAGTATACTATATATAGCAGTACGATACGGAAAGGCCACTGCTGTGCCTACCTCTGTGTCGTCATTAAGTATACTATCCATCTACATTCTATACCTGTGGTGCATTTTAGTTTTGCAGTTTGCCGACACAGTGACCACCAGTATACTATATATATCAGTACGATACGGAAGGCCACTGCTGTGCCTACCTCTGTGTCGTCATTAAGTATACTATCCATCTACATTCTATACCTGTGGTGCATTTTAGTTTTGCAGTTTGCAGACACAGTGACCACCAGTATACTATATATAGCAGTACGTCACGGAAGGCCACTGCTGTGCCTACCTCTGTGTCGTCAATAAGTATACTATACATCTACATTCTATACCTATGGTGCATTTTAGTTGTGCGCAGTATATATAGTAGTAGGCCATTGCTATTGATACTGGCATATAATTCCACACATTAAAAAATGGAGAACAAAAATGTGGAGGGTAAAATAGGGAAAGATCAAGATCCACTTCCACCTCGTGCTGAAGCTGCTGCCACTAGTCATGGCCGAGACGATGAAATGCCATCAACGTCGTCTGCCAAGGCCGATTCCCAATGTCATAGTAGAGAGCATGTAAAATCCAAAAAACAAAAGTTCAGTAAAATGACCCAAAAATCTAAATTGAAAGCGTCTGATGAGAAGCGTAAACTTGCCAATATGCCATTTACCACACGGAGTGGCAAGGAACGGCTGAGGCCCTGGCCTATGTTCATGGCTAGTGGTTCAGATTCACATGAGGATGTAAGCACTCATCCTCTCGCTAATAAAATGAAAAGACTCAAGCTGGCAAAAGCACAGCAAAGAACTGTGCGTTCTTCTAAATCACAAATCCCCAAGGAGAGTCCAATTGTGTCGGTAGCGATGCCTGACCTTCCCAACACTGGACGGGAAGAGCTTGCGCCTTCCACCATTTGCACGCCCTCTGCAAGTGCTGGAAGGAGCACCCGCAGTCCAGTTCCTGATAGTCAAATTGAAGATGTCAGTGTTGAAGTACACCAGGATGAGGATATGGGTGTTGCTGGCGCTGGGGAGGAAATTGACAAGGAGGATTCTGATGGTGAGGTGGTTTGTTTAAGTCAGGCACCCGGGGAGACACCTGTTGTCCGTGGGAGGAATATGGCCATTGACAGCTCTTCGGTGTGGAATTATTTCAACACAAATGCAGACAACAGGTGTCAAGCCGTGTGTTGCCTTTGTCAAGCTGTAATAAGTAGGGGTAAGGACGTTAACCACCTCGGAACATCCTCCCTTATACGTCACCTGCAGCGCATTCATCATGTCAGTGACAAGTTCAAAAACTTTGGGTGACAGCGGAAGTAGTCCACTGACCAGTAAATCCCTTCCTCTTGTAACCAAGCTCACGCAAACCACACCACCAACTCCCTCAGTGTCAATTTCCTCCTTACCCAGGAAAGCCAATAGTCCTGCAGGCCATGTCACTGGCAAGTCTGACGAGTCCTCTCCTGCCTGGGATTCTTCCGATGCATCCTTGAGTGTAACGCCTACTGCTGCTGGCGCTGCTGTGAGTCGATCGTCATCCCAGAGGGGAAGTCGGAAGACCACTTGTACTACTTCCAGTAAGCAATTGACTGTCCAACAGTCCTTTGCGAGGAAGATGAAATATCACAGCAGTCATCCTGCTGCAAAGCAGATAACTCAGGCCTTGGCAGCCTGGGCGGTAAGAAACGTGGTTCCGGTATCCATCGTTAATTCAGAGGCAACTATAGACTTGATTGAGGTACTGTGTCCCCGGTACCAAATACCATCTAGGTTCCATTTCTCTAGGCAGGCGATACCGAAAATTTACACAGACCTCAGAAAAAGACTCACCAGTGTCCTAAAAAATGCAGTTGTACCCAATGTCCACTTAACCACGGACATGTGGACAAGTGGAGCAGGGCAGACTCAGGACTATATGACTGTGACAGCCCACTGGGTAGATGTATTTCCTCCCGCAGCAAGAACAGCAGCGGCGGCACCAGTAGCAGCATCTCGCAAATGCCAACTCGTTCCTAGGCAGGCTACACTTTGTATCACCGCTTTCCATAAGAGGCACACAGCTGAAAACCTCTTACGGGAACTGAGGAAGATCATCGCAGAATGGCTTACCCCAATTGGACTCTCCTGGGGATTTGTGACATCGGACAACGCCAGCAATATTGTGCGTGCATTACATCTGGGCAAATTCCAGCACGTCCCATGTTTTGCACATACATTGAATTTGGTGGTGCAGAATTATTTAAAAAACGACAGGGGCGTGCAAGAGATGCTGTCGGTAGCCAGAAGAATTGCGGGCCACTTCCGGCATTCAGGCACCGCGTACAGAAGACTGGAGCACCACCAAACATCCCTGAACCTGCCCTGCCATCATATGAAGCAAGAGGTTGTAACGAGGTGGAATTCAACCCTCTATATGCTTCAGAGGATGGAGGAGCAGCAAAAGGCCATTCAAGCCTATACATCTGGCCACGATATAGGCAAAGGAGGGGGAATGCACCTGACTCAAGCGCAGTGGAGAATGATTTCAACGTTGTGCAAGGTTCTGCAACCCTTTGAACTTGCCACACGTGAAGTCAGTTCAGACACTACCAGCCTGAGTCAGGTCATTCCCCTCATCAGGCTTTTGCAGAAGAAGCTGGAGACATTGAAGGAGGAGCTAAAACAGAGCGATTCCGCTAGGCATGTGGGACTTGTGGATGGAGCCCTTAATTCGCTTAACCAGGATTCACGGGTGGTCAATCTGTTGAAATCAGAGCACTACATTTTGGCCACCGTGCTCGATCCTAGATTTAAAACCTACATTGTATCTCTCTTTTCGGCAGACACAAGTCTGCAGAGGTTCAAAGACCTGCTGGTGAGAAAATTGTCAAGTCAAGCGGAACGTGACCCGTCAACATCTCCTCCTTCACATTCTCCCGCAACTGGGGGTGCAAGGAAAAGGCTACGAATTCCGTGCCCACCCGCTGGCGGTGATGCAGGGCAGTCTGGAACGAGTGCTGACATCTGGTCCGGACTGAAGGACCTGCCAACGATTACTGACATGTCATCTACTGTCACTGCATATGATTCTGTCACTATTGAAAGAATGGTGGAGGATTATATGAGTGACCGCATCCAAGTAGGCACGTCGGACAGTCCGTACGTATACTGGCAGGAAAAAGAGGCAATTTGGAGGCCCTTGCAGAAACTGGCTTTATTCTACCTAAGTTGCCCTTCCTCCAGTGTGTACTCCGAAAGAGTGTTTAGTGCAGCCGCTCACCTTGTCAGCAATCGGCGTACGAGGTTACTTCCAGAAAATGTGGAGAAGATGATGTTCATTAAAATGAATTATAATCAGTTTCTCCGTGGAGACATTCACCAGCAGCAATTGCCTCCAGAAAGTACACGGGGACCTGAGATGGTGTATGTGAGGACCCCGGGTTCATGTGTGCATTATTCTCGCCTATCGCTCATCTCCGCCTTGAGAAAGGCAGTGTTTACAGTTCTGCACGGCGCCCCAGGGTCACTACCGAGTTCCCAGATCACACAGTAAGAACGCAATAGCAAGGTACAATGGCACCTTTATTTTCATACACACTAATTATACAGGAAAATCCGTAACACACTTTGTACAATATATACAGGTAGCATTAATAATGATTACGATTAAGATTATATAAGAGAAAAGAACCACACAAAGCAACAACTCCTGCCCCTACACAGTCACTAGCCACCTCAGGGAATACTTGCGTTTGGCGACTCCTCTTACGGATACTGGTTTGCTGATCCCGGCCGCATGGCCTGATGGTCCTCTACCATGCAGAGGTAGGGTGTGCTGACCAGTCACCCGGCTCCAGCCGGCACACCAGTCACACACCTGGGACAGCTCCCGATGGAGCTAACGCTTAACTGTGTAGACGGGACCCTCTCCACAAAGCCAGGTCTCCAGACAAACGGGCTGACAGGATCTCACGACTCCTGGCAACAGCCTGCGTTTCCTTAGTCAGAATCCCCTTCCCATCTCTCTGCGGGCCCTTTTGAAACCTCCTAAATTCCCATGATGCTTTGCTCACCTGGTGATGCGGCAGAGTGTCCTGATTGGAGGGATTTTCAATCCTCATATGTAAAAGTGTCTAGGGGCACCAGGTGGCCCCCTGTGGCTTTGGAGTCCCTAAGTCTACTGGAAGGCCCTCCTGGAGAATAGGCACTAATTATGGAGATAGGAAGGTTGGCTGCCCTCTGGCCATAACCTGAGTGGAAGTTAACCCTGTATAGTAATTTGTGATGTCACAGCCTCCTCAGCTAAGTGATGCTTCCTGTGAAGGGGGGGC
Organism: Pseudophryne corroboree; assembly: GCF_028390025.1. Classification (NCBI taxonomy): domain Eukaryota; kingdom Metazoa; phylum Chordata; class Amphibia; order Anura; family Myobatrachidae; genus Pseudophryne; species Pseudophryne corroboree. The sequence goes on along the minus strand of NW_026967675.1, from coordinate 73,793 downwards.
TGTGACAGAGGGGGGGGGTCAGCCCTGCACTTCCTATACATCACATAGCCAGATGTCTCTGACCGTTTACCTGGCTGGGCACCCACCTGACACCAAGCACTTACCCCCATTAGTGCAATCCAATACAATCACACATACATTTCATAGGCATTGTGTAGAGAGCAAATCAGGGCTAGAAAGATATTCCCTGAGAGTCACAACCATATAAAGAAAAGGGACAATTACCTAAATACCTATGTCCACTGCATACAGTAGTATGGGGTATACAGCTCAGATACGAATAACAGTTGGGTGTTATACAGGATAAAATACAGTTATCTCTGGCATTCTGCCATCACTACTGAAGCGCAGGACCAGGCTGGCCAAAAAATATGCGACGCGACGCTGGCATGGCCACGTTCCGTCACACACCTCTCCATTTTTTTTCAGCCACTGCGATTCAGCGACCACAGCCACCCAGTGGCCCTGGGTAAGGTTTACACCTGGAACTCCTACGTTCAGCAACCGTGGGCTCAAAGTGTCCTCTGGGTCTGGAGCTCCGCAGTTCACAGTTCTTAGCACAACCTCCAGTATCCCAGGTACTGGGTTTGTCTCCTTCCTGGGGAAATTGTCTTTCCTTTATGGGTGATTGCCCTCCATTCGCCTCTGGCGCAACCGGGAGGGGCCCAATCTGCGCAGGCAGACCAGCATCAGGGAACCTGGCCGGGGACTCTCCTTCTGCTCTTAACGACAGTGCAGACGTCGGCTGCAGGGGAGCAGTGGGTATTAACAATGCGTCTCCCCATGCTCCCCCCTCAAAAGCCTCTACTCCCTTCCAGGGGCTTACAACATTTTCTAACCCTTTTGTCACAACTGAGGGCCTGAGCTGACGGGAGGCAGCCTCAGTTGTAGGGGCTGAGATGTAACGGAACCTGGGAGGTTGTATCAGACCCCTAGACATGTAAGTAACATGTAGAAGAACTGCCCGAAGGCGTGACCACGACAACCAGGGTAAAAGTCAATGATGTTTATTATGACATACTCCGTAACACAGCAGCAGTAAAAAGAAAACATAAAATCAGCAGAGGATAAATACAGTTCCTGGGTACTACAGGGTGGCAAGGGCCACAGGACTCTGGTAGTGTGAGATAGTTCTTATAATCTTTTAGGTGGAAAGTCCTTACCAGGCCCGACTGTAGCAATGGAGATAGCCCAGGATCGTACCAGCTGGTGTTCCAATAAAAGCTGGGCTGCTGTGGATAAAACGGCTGCTGTGGATACTGGCTGGAACCAGACTGATGTTGGCACGGAGTGAATACTGGCTGGAACCAGTTAAATAATAAAATGTAGCTTGAGAGCGATGAAATATAGAATGATGTGTGGAGCTTGAGAGCGGTGAAATAATACCAATGGTGAACGGTAATCTGCAGAAAAGGGTACCGGCACTTTAAGAAGAGCTGACCTCTGCTGAAAGCTGGATGCTGTAAGCAGGTGGATCTGTAGCTGGAAGCAGATGAATCCAAAAGGATAGGAGAGTCAGGCTACACCGCAGGTGTAATGCTGGTGCGGGTCTCTTTAGTGGAGGTTTGGAGATAGGAACTGGAACCTGAAAAACAACCACAGGAGAGAGACAAACTGGAACTAGGTTTGACAACCAAAGCACTGACGCCTTCCTTGCTCAGGCACAACATACTTATACCTGCAGCAAGGAAGGGATTGGCTAGGCAATTATGCAGATTACAAATGCAAACAACAGATTGGTAGAAATGATCAGGTGACAGAATCCAACATGGCTGCGCCCATGCAGACACTTGGAGGGAATATGGTTTGAAATCCATGTGGGAATTAAAACAGTAATGGCAGCACCGGCCACAGGAGACGCCAGACTGATAAGTGCACATTCAAACCATGCGGGCACAGCGGAGGCCGCGGCTGAGGTAATCGCCACTCTGACATCCTGCATGCAGAAACTCAGGGACGGCGGCGGAGGCCGAGGGAGACGCCAATCCAGATGTAACATGGCGCCGCGATGACAGCGTCTCAGGGTGACAGGAGAGGAGGCAGGAATGTGGACATCAGTATAACAGATGGGATCCGGTCCTGGAACGCTGAGCCAGCCTTAGGAGGCATCTGAAGAGTAAGTAATGGCGTCCAGATGCCCGGATCGTGACAGCACCCCCCCCTTTAGGAGTGGCCCCAGGACACTTCTTTGGCTTTTGAGGAAACTTGGAATGGAATTTCCGGACCAAGGCAGGAGCATGGACATCAGAAGCATTGGTCCATGAGCGTTCCTCAGGGCCGTAACCCTTCCAGTCAATAAGATACTGTAATTGACCATAACGGTGACGTGAGTCCAGAATCTTGGCCACTTCATACTCAACTCCTCGTTGAGTTTGGACTTTCGGAGCTGAAGGGAGTGTAGAATGAAACCGATTCAAGATCAGCGGTTTCAACAGGGAAACATGGAATGTCCTGGGTATTTTTAAGAAGGGAGGCAACTGGAGTCTGTAAGCAACAGGATTGATGACTTGTTCAATTTTAAAAGGACCGATGTAGCGAGGTGCAAACTTCATACTGGGAACTCTTAACCTCAAATTCTTCGTGGATAACCAAACCCGATCACCCACCTTGAGAGCAGGAACCGCTCTAAGCTTCTTATCCGCAAACGTCTTATACCTGAATGAGGCTTTAAGCAGGGCTGCGCGGACGTTCTTCCAGTTATTTGAAAACTGACGCAAGGTGACATCCACTGCTGGAACAGAAGTTGCGGGAAGCGGTTGGAATTCTGGGACTTTAGGGTGGAATCCATAATTGATGAAGAATGGTGTCGAAGAAGATGAGGAATGGTATTGATTGTTGTGGCTGAACTCGGCCCAAGGAAGGAGTTGAACCCAGTCATCTTGAGAGGAAGACACATAGATGCGGAGGAAGGCCTCCAAGTCCTGATTTACCCTCTCAGTTTGACCATTGGTCTGAGGATGGTAGGCCGTGGAAAACTTTAGCTTGACTTGGAGGACTTGACATAAACTTTGCCAAAATTTGGCTGTGAATTGGACTCCTCGATCTGAGATAATTTCTTCAGGAAGACCGTGGAGTCGGAAGATCTCTTGTATGAACACTTGAGCCAACTTGGAAGCTGACGGAAGACCGGTGAGAGGAATGAAGTGTGCCATCTTGGTGAACCGGTCAACTACCACCCAGATGGTATTAAACTTGTTGCACATGGGTAAGTCTGTAATGAAATCCATCGACAAATGGGTCCATGGTCGACGGGGAACGGATAGTGGAACCAGTTGCCCCGCAGGCGACTGGCGGGATACCTTATGTTGGGCACACTTTGGGCAAGATGCAATAAACTCCATGACGTCCTTTTTCAGAGTTGGCCACCAATAGGACCTAGAGATAAACTCCAGGGTTTTTTGGATACCTGTATGTCTGGCAAAACGGGAAGCATGGGCCCAATGCATGAGCTTCTTCCTTAGCACCCGCTTCACAAAACTTTTCCCTGGTGGGGGCGTAGAGTCCATCCCTACCGTGGAGAATGCCAACGGATTGATAATATGATGCTTGTCTGAAGACTCTGACTCATTTTCTTGCTCCCATGAGCGGGAAAGAGCATCGGCCTTGCGATTCTGAGAGCCCGGACAGAACTGGATTTTAAAGTCGAACCTGGAAAAGAAAAGTGCCCATCTGGCCTGACGAGGGTTGAGACATTGTGCGCCTTTCAGATATAAAAGGTTTTTGTGGTCTGTAAGTATGGTGATTGAATGAGAAGCTCCCTCCACCAGATACCTCCACTCTTCTAGAGCGAGCTTGATGGCTAGCAACTCCTGGTCGCCAATGGCATAGTTGCGCTCAGCTGGGGAGAACTTCCGGGAGAAGAAACTGCAAGGGTGTAAATGACCATCTTTAGCTCTCTGAGATAACACTGCTCCTACTCCAACGGAGGAGGCATCTACCTCTAAGATGAAAGAAGAGTCGATGTCGGGCTGTTTTAGAACTGGTGCAGAGATGAACCGTTGTTTTAAGAAATTAAAAGCTTGCGTAGCTTCTTCGGACCACTTGGATGGGTTAGCACCCTTCTTAGTTAATGCAGTAATAGGCGCTACAATGGTGGAAAAGTCTTGTATAAACTTTCTGTAATAATTGGCGAACCCTAAGAACCTCTGGACCCCTTTGAGGGTTAAGGGTATCGGCCAATTCTGGATTGGTTGTAGTTTCACAGGATCCATCTCTAGTCCGGAACCGGACACAATGTAACCTAGAAACGGAATGGACTTGACTTCAAAGACGCATTTCTCTAATTTGCAATAGAGATGATTGACACGGAGACGGGACAGAACCTCTTTTACCCAAAAACGATGTTCCTCTAAATTGTTGGCAAAAATGAGGATATCATCTAGATAGACCACGACATGGCGATATAAGATGTCTCTGAAAATCTCATTGACGAAATGTTGGAAGACAGCTGGAGCATTGCTCAATCCGAAGGGCATGACGAGGTACTCATAATGTCCGTCACGGGTGTTAAAAGCGGTCTTCCACTCGTCACCCTCACGGATCCGGATGAGATTGTATGCACCTCTCAAGTCCAGCTTTGTGAAGATGGTAGCTCCACTAACTCTATCAAAGAGCTCAGTAATCAGGGGTAAAGGATAACGGTTCTGGATGGTAATGTCGTTCAAACCTCTGTAGTCGATGCACGGCCGCAGACCACCATATTTTTTCTTTACGAAAAAGAAACCTGCGCCGGCTGGAGAAGAGGAAGGTCGAATGAACCCCTTTGCTAGGTTCTCTTTAATGTATTCCTCCATAGAATGCGTCTCAGGCAGAGACAACGGATAAGTTCGGCCTCGAGGTGGAACCTTCCCTGGAACGAGATCAATCAGGCAGTCCCATTCTCTATGAGGAGGAAGGATATCAGCAGAAGCTTTACTGAACACATCCGTGAAATCTTGATATGGAGGAGGTGGAACATCAGACGACCTAGGGGAGGAAGAACAGACAGGCAATACTTTAAACAAACATGTCTCAGCACAGGAGGGACCCCATGCCAGAATCTGCGTAGTCGTCCAATCAATAGATGGATTGTGAAGACGGAGCCATGGAAGGCCCAGGACCACAGGATGTGTGGCTCTTGGAATCACTAAAAAAGAAATAAATTCAGAATGAAGAACTCCCACTCTCAGACGAACTGGTAGAGTCCTTAGAGAAATAACTGCATCAAAAATCTTGCTGCCATCCATGGCAGTTAAGGAAATAGACGAAGGAAGTCTCTCGGTGGGTAGGGACCACCGTTTAACATAGGCTTCGGTAATAAAGTTCCCAGCTGCTCCGGAATCAAGGAGGGCAATGACGTTCCGGTAACGTTGAGCAACTTGAAGCGAGACTGGGAGATTACAATCATGAGGAGATGGAGAGGAGATCATTACTCCTAGCCGGCCCTCTCCTTGGCGAGCTAGGATTTGGAGTTTCCCGGACGTTTGGGACAGGCATTAATGGTGTGAGACGGAGCTGCACAATAAAGACAGAGAGACTCAGAGAGACGTCTTCGGCGCTCAGCAGGAGTTAAACGGGAACGGCCAATTTGCATGGGCTCATCTTTAGATGGTGACAGTTGGCGAGGAGGAGGAGCAGAAGATTTTGGAGCAGATGATCTTCCACGCTCAGTTGCTCTTTCTCTGAAACGTAAATCAACTTTCGTGCAGAGTGAGATTAGCTCATCTAACTTGGAAGGTAACTCATCTTTAATACGCTCAGATAAGCCATGCCAGAATGCAGCATACAGGGCCTCGTCGTTCCATGCCAGTTTGGATGCCAGGATCTGGAACTGTATAAGATATTGTCCTACGTGATCCTTGGCGTAAACTGAGAATCTCAGATGAGGCTGAAGTTACCCGACCTGGCTCGTCGAAGATACGCCTGAATGTGGACACAAATGCAGTGTAGGAGGATAGCAGGGTGTCAGACCTCTCCCATAACGGTGATGCCCAATCAAGGGCTGAGCCACTGAGAAGAGAGATAATGTAGGCAATTTTTGTATGGTCACTGGGAAAATTGCCAGGTTGTAGCTCAAACTGAATCTCACACTGGTTGAGAAATCCCCTGCAGAATTTTAGAGATCCGTCAAATTTTGCTGGCGTTGGAAGATGAAGACGTGGAGCAGAAATGGGTAAGGTGGGTGGGGTTATAGCTGGAGTCACTGTGGTTTCCGCCCAGAAACACCCATTTCCTGTCAATCACACTACGATCGCCTGAGCAATGAAAAAGCCGTGAGTAAAAATACTAACTTCATAGCAAATTTACTTGGCGCAGTCGCAGTGCGGGCATTGCGCATGCGTACTAAGCGGAAAATCGCTGCGATGCAAAGAAATTTACTGAGCGAACAACTCGGAATGAGGGCCACAATCCGGAGAGATCTATTAAGCGTCTCTGTTTTAGGCGGACTACAAGAGTCATGTGATGTGAATGACCTGACTGCTGGGGGACCAGCGTGGTGAGATTGTACCAGCCTCAATATAACTTTAGTGTAGGTTTCCTCTCAGGGGGTGAGGCATGAGATATGAAGTGCCTCAGTAATATGAAAAAAAAAAAAACCAAGAAGTCCCGCACCAGCTTAATTGGATAGTAGATAATATTTGTAGGAGTATGGGGGGTAATTCCAAGTTGATCGCAGCAGGATTTTTGATAACAATTGGGCAAAACCATGTGCACTGCAGGGTGACAGATATAACATGTGCAGAGAGAGTTAGATTTGGGTGGGGTGCAGGGCCGGATTAAGGCTTCAGGGGGCCCGGGGTACTTTAGACAAGGGGGGCCCCAGAGGACTAAATATAGTGTATATAGGAAGGGGATGTACCTTACATGTGTGTGCGCGTATAACTATATATATATATATATATATATATATATATATATATAGGATAGATAAAAGTATAAGAAGACAGCTGTTAGAGGCAGTAACAACATACAGCACATATTATTCAACAGAAAATTAGCGTATGTATACACTGTAAAAACAATATGATATCACACTGTAGTGCTCAGCTAGACTCAGAGGATTGGACGTTGTGGCTAGTCTGCGAGGCACAGGGTCACCGCAAACCTGTCACACAGTAGGTGGTGATAGTATTATGTGGAGGCATGATCTGCTTGCGTCTAGGGATAGGCAAGCTGATGGTTACAGCAGTGCAGGATTGTATAATCTGCCTGTCACAAAATGAAGTATATCAACTAATCCTAAACCCTATAGTACTACAACAAGAAACCTGTTAACATACACACACAGTATACCTACATCCACACAGCATACATCCACACAAAACATCCACACACATACAGTACATACACACACACACACACACACACACACAATGCATACAGTACATACACACACACAATCAGCATACACACACACACTACACACCTACACACAATCAGAATGCATACACACTACACACCTACAAACACACACACACACACACACTACACACCTACAAACACACACACACTACACACCTACAAACACACACACACACCATACCTACATAAACACACATAGCATACATACAGTACACACACACACACACACACACACAATCAGCATGCATACACACCTACAAACACACACACCCACACACACACACTACATACCTACAAATAAACAGCATATCCACAGAAACACACACACACAGCACTAACCAATGTAAGAGAAGAGAAGGAGATTGTGACGGAGTTAGTTAAGCACAGGAGCTGCTGCTGCACATGCTCAGCAGCTCCTTCCACTGTGACTCATGTGTCCAGTACAGAGAGCTCTGCTGATCAGAGCTCTCTGTGAGGAGAGTTCTCGGCAGCTCTTAGTGCCTGTGGGTGGTCCCGCCGGGTGCAGAGACGGAGATAAGGCTTTCTCCGTCTCTGAAACAGTTTGCTGAACTTCAGAAAAAAAAAAAAAAACATGCAAAACTGCCAGTGCTTCACGGCAGGCATGGGGGGCCCTTAAATTTGGGGGGCCCAGGGTAATGTGTCCCCTGGGCTCCCCCCTTAATCCGGCTCTGGTGGGGTGTGTTCAATCTGCAATCTAAATTGCAGTGTAAAATAAAGCAGCCAGTATTTACCCTGCACAGAAACAAAATCACCCACCTAAATCTAACTCTCTGCACAGGTTACATCTGCCACCCCTGCAATGCACATGGTTTTGCCCAACTGCTATAAAAATTCCTGCTGCGATCAACATGGAATTACCCCCATAGTCTCTTGATAACTGTATATAATACAGATATGAAATTATAGACTGGTGCTACCCACTGATCCTGAAACATGTACAGAAAGGGTGAAGAAGAAGGGATCAGTTTCTCTGGGTGCACTCACTCCCAGAACCAACAAAAATTCCTGATAGTGGATCTGTGTCCTTATACACTTTTCTCTAACGTCCTAGTGGATGCTGGGGACTCCGTCAGGACCATGGGGAATAGCGGCTCCGCAGGAGACAGGGCACAAAAGCAAGCTTTTAGGATCACATGGTGTGTACTGGCTCCTCCCCCTATGACCCTCCTCCAAGCCTCAGTTAGGTTTTTGTGCCCGTCCGAGAGGGTGCAATCTAGGTGGCTCTCCTAAAGAGCTGTTTAGAAAAGTTTTTTTTTAGGTTTCAATCTCAGTGATTCCTGCTGGCAACAGGATCACTGCATCGAGGGACTTAGGGGAGAGATTTCCAACTCACCTGCGTGCAGGATGGATTGGAGTCTTAGGCTACTGGACACTTAGCTCCAGAGGGAGTCGGAACACAGGTCAGCCTGGGGTTCGTCCCGGAGCCGCGCCGCCGATCCCCCTTACAGACGCTGAAGAGACGGCAGAACGGAGGTCCGGAAAACAGGCGGCAGAAGACTCCACAGTCTTCATGAAGGTAGCGCACAGCACTGCAGCTGTGCGCCATTGTTGTCACACGGCTCACTGACTCAGTCACGGAGGGTGCAGGGCGCTGCTGGGGGCGCCCTGGGCAGCAATATAATTACCTTTAGTGGCAAAATAAATACATCACATATAGCCATTAAGGCTATATGTATGTATTTTAACCCAGGCCAGTTTATTAAAAACCGGGAGAAGAAGCCCGCCGGAAAGGGGGCGGAGCTTATTCTCCTCAGCACTCAGCGCCATTTTCCTGCTCAGCTCCGCTGGTGAGGAAGGCTCCCAGGACTCTCCCCTGCACTGCACTACAGAAACAGGGTAACAAAGAGAAGGGGGGCATAAATTGGCGATATTTATATATTAAGAGCGCATATATAGTAAACAACACCTTCTAGGGTTGTTTATATACATTTATAGCGCTTTTGGTGTGTGCTGGCAAACTCTCCCTCTGTCTCCCCAAAGGGCTAGTGGGTCCTGTCCTCTATCAGAGCATTCCCTATGTGTGTGCTGTATGTCGGTACGTGTGTGTCGACATGTATGAGGAAAATATTGGTGAGGAGGCGGAGCAAATTGCCTGTAATGGTGATGTCACTCTCTAGGGAGTCGACACCGGAATGGATGGCTTATTTATGGAAATTACGTGACAATGTCAACACGCTGCAAGCCGGTTGACGACATGAGAGGGCCGGCGAACAAATTAGTATCTGTCCAGGCGTCTCAAACACCGTCAGGGGCTGTAAAATGCCCATTTACCTCAGTCGGTCGACACAGACCCAGACACGGACACTGATTTCAGTGTCGACGGTGAAGAAACAAACGTATTTTCTTTTAGGGCCACACGTTAAGGGCAATGAAGGAGGTGTTACATATTTCTGATACTCCAAGTACCACAAAAAAGGGTATTATGTGTGAGGTGAAAAAACTACCTGTAGTTTTTCCTGAATCAGATAAATTAAATGAAGTGTGTGATGATGCGTGGGTTTCCCCCTATAGAAAATTATTGGCGGTATACCTTTTCCCGCCAGAAGTTAAGGCGCGGTGGAAAACACCCCTCAGGGTGGATAAGGCGCTCACACGCTTATCAGAACAAGTGGCGGTACCATCTACGGATAGGGCCGTACTTAAGGAGCCAGCTGATAGGAGGCTGAAAAATATCCTAAAAAGTATACACACACATGCTGGTGTTATACTGCGACCAGCGATCGCCTCAGCCTGGATGTGCAGAGCTGAGGTGGCTTGGTCGGATTCCCTGACTAAAAATATTGATACCTTTGACAGGGACAGTATTTTATTGACTATAGAGCATTTAAAGGATGCATTTCTATATATGCGAGATGCGCAGAGGGATATTTGCACTCTGGCATCAAGAGTAAATGCGATGTCCATATCTGCAAGAAGATGTTTATGGACACGACAGTGGTCAGGTGATGCAGATTCCAAACGGCACAAAGATGTATTGCCGTATAAAGGGGAGGAGTTATTTGGGGTCGGTCCATGGGACCTGGTGGCCAGAGCAACTGCTGGAAAATCCACCGTTTTTTACCCTAAGTCACATCTCTGCAGAAAAAGACACCGTCTTTTCAGCCTCAGTCCTTTCGTCCCTATAAGAGTCATATCTGCCCAGGGATAGAGGAAAGGGAAGAAGACTGCAGCAGGCAGCCCATTCCCAGGAACAGAAGCCCTCCACCGCTTCTACCAAGTTCTCAGCATGACGCTGGGACCGTACAGGACCCCTGGATCCTACAAGTAGTATCCAAGGGGTACAGATTGGAATGTCGAGAGGTTTCCCCCCTCGCAGGTTCCTGTAGTCTGCTGTACCAATGTCTCCCTCCGACAGGGAGGCAGTATTGAAAACAATTCACAAGCTGTATTCCCAGCAGGTGATAATAAAATTACCCCTCCGACAACAAGGAAAGGGGTATTACTCCACACTATATGGTGGTACTGAAGGCTAGGTGAGACCTATTCTAAATCTGAAAAATTTGAACACTTACAAGGGTTCAAATCCAGATAGAGTCACTCAGAGCAGTGATAGCAAGGGGACTATATGGTGTCCCGGGACATCAGGGATGCTTACCTCCATGTCCCAAAATTTGCCTTTTCTCACCAAGGGTACCTCAAGTTCGTGGTACAGAACTGTCACTATCAGTTTCAAGACGATGCCGTTGGATTGTCCAAGGCACCCCGGGGTCCTTACCAAGGTAATGACCGAAAGGAGGATTCGTCTTCAAAGAAAATGGACGACCTCCTGATAAGAACAAGGTCCAGAGAACAGTTGGAGGTCGGAGTAGCACTATCTCAAGTAGTTCTACGACAGCACGGGTGGATTCTAAATATTCCAAAACCGCAGTTGTTCCGACGACACGTCTGCTGGTCCTAGGGATGATTTTGGACACAGTCCAGGAAAAGGTGTTTCTCCCAGAGGAGAAAGCCAGGGAGTTATCCGAGCTAATCGGGATCCTCCTAAAACCAGGAAAAGTGTCAGTGCATCATTGCACAAGAGTCCTGGTAAAAAAATGGTGGCTTATTACGAAGCGCTTCCATTCGGCAGATTTCACGCAAGAACTCTTCAGTGGGATCTGCTGGACAAATGGTCCGGATCGCATCTTCAGATGCATCAGCGGATAACCCTATATCCAAGGACAAGGGTGTCTCTCCTGTGGTGATTACAGAGTGCTCATCTTCTAGAGGGCCGCAGATTCGGCATTCAGGATTGGATGCTCGTGACCACGGAGGCCAGCCTGAGAGGCTGGGGAGCAGTCACACAAGGAGTGTGATCAAGTCTGGAGAATTCTCTCCACATAAATATACTGGAGCTAAGAGCAAATTTATAATGCTCTAAGCTTAGCAAGACCTCTGCTTCAAGGTCAGCCGGTATTGATCCAGTGGGATAACATCACGGCAGTCGCCCACGTAAACAGAAAGGGCGGCACAAGAAGCAGGAGGGCAGTGGCAAAACTGCAAGGATTTTTCGCTAGGCGGAAAATCATGTGATAGCACTGTCAGCAGTGTTCATTCCGGGAGTGGACGACTGGGAAGCAGACTTCCTCAGCAGGCACGACCTCCACCCGGGAGAGTGGGAACTTCATCGGGAAGTTTTCCGCATGATTGGGAACCGTTGGGAAAGACCAAAGGTGGACATGATGGCGTCCCGCCCGAACAAAAAATGGGACAGGTATTGCGCCAGGTCACGAGACCTTCAGGCGATAGCTGTGGACGTCCTGGTAACACCGTGGGTGTAACAGTCGGTGTATGTGTTCCCTCCTCTGCTTCTCATAACCAAGGTATTGAGAATTAAAAGACATAGAGGAGTAAGAACTATACTCGTGGCTCCGGATTGGCCAAGAGGGACTTGGTAACCGGAACTTCAAGAGATGCTCACAGAGGACTAATGGCCTCGGGAGCTAAGAAGGGATTTGCTTTCAGCAAGTACAATGTCTGTTCTAAGAGGAACCGTGGCATCGGCCTTTAAGAAAGGACCTGCTCCAGCAGGGACCTTGTCTGTTCCAAGACTTACCGCGACTGCGTTTGACGGCATGGCGGTTTGCACGCCGGATCCTAAGGGAAAAGGCATTCCGGAAGAGGTCATACCTACCCTGGTCAAAGCCAGGAAGGAGGTGACCGCACAACGTTATCACCACATGTGGTAAAAATATGTTGCGTGGGTGAGGCCAGGAAGGCCCCACGAAAAAATTTCAACTAGGTCGATTTCTGCACTTCCTGCAAACAGGAGTGTCTATGAGCCTCAAATTGGGGTCCATTAAGGTTCAAGTTTCGGCCCTATAGATTTTCTTCCAAAAAGAATTGGCTTCAGTTCCTGAAGTCCAGACGTTTGTCAAGGGAGTATTGCATATACAGCCCTTGTGTGCCTCCAGTGGCACCGTGGGATCTCAACGTAGTGTTGGGATTCCTCAAATCATATTGGTTTGAACCACTCAAATCTGTGGATTTGAAATATCTCACATGGAAAGTGACCATGCTGTTCGCCCTGGCCTCGGCCAGGCGATTGTCAAAATTGGCGGCTTTGTCTTACAAAAGCCCATATTTGATTTTCCATTCGGACAGGGCAGAACTGCGGACTCGTCCCCAGTTTCTTCCTAAGGTGGTGTCAGCGTTTCACATGAAACAACCTATTGTGGTGCCTGCGGCTACTAGGGACTTGGAGGACTCCAAGTTGCTAGACGTTGTCAGGGCCCTGAAAATATATATATATATATATATATATATAATTCCAGGACGGCTGGAGTCAGAAAGTCTGACTTGCTGTTTATATTGTAGGCACCCAAAAAGCTGGGTGCTCCTGCTTCTAAGCAGACTATTGCTCGTTGGATTTGTAGTACAATTCAGCTTGCACATTCTGTGGCAGGCCTGCCACAGCCAAAATATGTAAATGCCCATTCCACAAGGAAGGTGGGCTCATCTTGGGCGGCTGCCCGAGGGGTCTCGGCTTTACAACTTTGCCGAGCAGCTACTTGGTCAGGGGCAAACACGTTTGCTAAATTCTACAAATTTGATACCCTGGCTGAGGAGGACCTGGAGTTCTCTCATTCGGTGCTGCAGAGTCATCCGCACTCTCCCGCCCGTTTGGGAGCTTTGGTATAATCCCCATGGTCCTGACGGAGTCCCCAGCATCCACTAGGACGTTAGAGAAAATAAGATTTTACTTACCGATAAATCTATTTCTCATAGTCCGTAGTGGATGCTGGGCGCCCATCCCAAGTGCGGATTGTCTGCATTACTTGTACATAGTTATTGTTACAAAAAAAATCGGGTTATTATTGTTGTGAGCCATCTTTTTTAGAGGCTACTTCATTGTTATCATACTGTTAACTGGGTTCAAATCACAAGTTGTACGGTGTGATTGGTGTGGCTGGTATGAGTCTTACCCGGGATTCAAGATCCTTCCTTATTGTGTATGCTCGTCCGGGCACAGTACCTAACTGAGGCTTGGAGGAGGGTCATAGGGGGAGGAGCCAGTACACACCATGTGATCCTAAAAGCTTGCTTTTGTGCCCTGTCTCCTGCGGAGCCGCTATTCCCCATGGTCCTGACGGAGTCCCCAGCATCCACTACGGACTATGAGAAATAGATTTATCGGTAAGTAAAATCTTATTTTTATATATATATATATATATATATATATATATATATATATGTATTAACACTTAATTCTTAGTACCTCCCAATACCCATATGGAATGTACCATTTTATTAGTATCCCATATGAAGTATTAAGACCCTTAATTGGGCCGTAAACAGTGAAATATAAAATTGATAAAAAATAGTATAGACGTGAGTCAGAAAAATGGACAAAACTGAAAAAAGAAAAGGATTTGTTTTGTCCTGGTGCCAAATAATAAAGAAAATTAAAAACTGAGCCGTGTTCCGCTACTTATTGATTTATATTTAATGTGCAGATTGTATTCCACTACTCAGAAGAATGAGATTAGGATATATATGTATATATTATTTATAGTAAGTATAACAACCCCTGGTTAATATATAAATCTTCATAACCCTGCCACAACCTTATTCTAATTATTTGATAAGGGAAATTTTTTTTTCCAGTTTGGGCATTACTTCTGTGTTTCTGTCCTGCCAAAAGTAACAGTTTCTTCTAGGTGATACATGTAACAACTTATAATGCACAGCAGAATGTTATAACCGATACAATTGTTGCTTTATTGAACAGGATGTCTTTCTGTGTTATGATTCTACCACCATATCATTGGAGGTCTGAGGTACCTCCTTCCAGATTGGATATACTAGTAAAGATTTTATCCTTATCATAGGCAAGAAGAAACAATAGAAGTCTTTCCCATATGGAGTCCTTTATATATATATATATATATACACACGCATGTAACGTTATTAATTATACCATATCACCTTTTAAACTGATAATAAGATTACACATTAATCATACCTAAGCCATTCAAAGAGGGATTAGATCACATTCCCTTATTTAATTTATTAGGTGTTTATGTGTTATATGTCTCTCAAGAAAAGGTAATGCATCCGTGTATAGCTGATGTCAATTTATATATGTAATAAGCTCATGCCAATCAGAGCTATTACCCAGATGCATACAATTTAATACACAGCAGGTATGATCCTAGTCTCTGTTGTCAGACGCCACGGACTTAGTGCACGGCTGACATTTTCCTAATCTCTATTGCTGGACGCCACAGATGTATATAAAGAGACTAGTGCTGTTTGTATTGTGGGCTGCCGTATATTCCAGCACCGCACTGCACCAACTAATGTCTAAACGTACAAAGGGGGTCATTCCGAGTTGTTCGCTCGTTATTTTTATCTCGCAACAGAGCGATTAGTCGCTAATGCGCATGCGCAATGTCCGCAGTGCGACTGCGCCATGTAAATTTGCTATGCAGTTAGGTATTTTACTCACGGCATTACGAGGTTTTTTCTTCGTTCTGGTGATCGGAGTGTGATTGACAGGAAGTGGGTGTTTCTGGGCGGAAACTGGCCGTTTTATGGGTGTGTGTAAAAAAAAAACGCTGCAGTTTCTGGGAAAAACGTGGGAGTGGCTGGGAGAACGCTGGGTGTGTTTGTGACGTCAAACCAGGAACGACAAGCACTGAACTGATCGCAGATGCCGAGTAAGTCTGGAGCTACTCAGAACCTGCTAAGAAGTGTCTAATCGTAATTTTGAGAATCGTTCGGTCGCAATTTTGATAAACTAAGATTCACTCCCAGTAGGCGGCGGCTTAGCGTGTGCAAAGCTGCTAAAAACAGCTAGCGAGCGAACAACTCGGAATGAGGGCCAAAGGTATAACGTTAACATGCATTATGGCTAGCAGGTAACACTATGGAATACACATTCTAACTAATAACATTTCATTTCCCTAGCGGCGCACGGCTATTCCCCTATGCGCATTTCACTCTGTATTAGAGCTTCACTAGAGCCCTGACGAAGCTCCAATACAGAGTGAAATGCGCATAGGGGAATAGACATATAACACATAAACACCTAATAAATCAAATAAGGGAATGTGATCTAATCCCTCTTTGAATGGCTTAGGTATGATTAAAGTGTAATCTTATTATCATCTTAAAAGGTGATATGGTATAATTAATAACGTCACATGCGTGTATGTATATATATATATATATATATATATATATATATATAATTAGGACTCCATATGGGAAAGACTTCTATCGTTTCTTCTTGCCTATGATAAGGATAAAATCTTTACTAGTATATCCAATCTGGAAGGAGGTACCTCAGACCTCCAATGACATGGTGGTAGAATCATAACACAGAAAGACATCCTGATCAATAAAGCAACAATTGTATCGGTTATAACATTCTGCTGTGCATTATAAGTTGTTACATGTATCACCTAGAAGCAACTGTTACTTTTGGCAGGACAGAAACACAGAAGTAATGCCCAAACTGGAAAAAAAAATTTCCTTTATCAAATAATTAGAATAAGGTTGTGGCAGGGTTATGAAGATTTATATATTAACCAGGGGTTGTTATACTTACTATAAAGAATATATATATATATATATATATATATATATATATTGTGACAAGGACACTGGGATAGTGTTTGAGGGCAGGTATGTTTGTCCCAGGTTCTTGTCTTACATGTTTTAGAAAATGAAAACTTCTAGGAAAAATGCTTTTGGTTTTGTCAGAACCTTTTCAGTTTGCTGTAAAAGCTGGGTATAGGCTCTGAGAGAGAGATAAGGAGAGTTCTAGACATTGGGCCCAGTTCGGGTCTTTGGCCTCACAGAGGGCTAATCAGGGTTTCAGCTGTGTAAGAGTGTTATAGGGCTTCAAACCTGATTAGTATGGGCAGACTGCCTGGGAAGGCTGCAGGATCTGTGTGAGAGAAACACGCTTTCTGATGCAAGTGAGCTATACAGTATGTACTGAAGAACTCTGTGTTTTGTTTAGTGACAGTTAGGAACATCTTATGTTTAGTTAGTGCCGGACAGGCAAGGTATTTTTATTTTGGGGTTTGTTTTATTTTCTGTTTCAATAAAACTTGCCGGGGTCAGTTGTACCAGAAACTGGACTTGTGTTGTTCCTCAGCTGCTGCGTGCTGCCATATTCCCCAGGAAGAGGCGTCTTGCACCCCTACAGTGTTACAACTTGGTGGAGAATGCGAGCATGCCGTTCTGCGCATAAGTGAAAGCAGCAGCTTTGTGAGGCCTGCAGAAAACGGTGGTTTATGCAGATACAGCCCAGTGTGATGTTACAGAGACTTGCCCTGAGGATTTGATATATGTCCTGGGTGAAAGCAGCTATAAAGCCGCCTGAAAAGTCTGTCGACATGGAGGAACTGCTCAAAGCCTTGCTGCAAGCTACAGCGGCTCAGCAGGAGGCCAACAGACAGCAGCAGGTGGCAATGGAGGAAAATAGGAGACAACAGCAGGTGGCAATGGAGGAAAATAGGAGACAGCAGCAGGTGGCTATTGACGAACTTTACAGGCAACAGCGTCAGGATAGAGAGGCCTTAGCAGAAGTGGTGCAGAGCCTTGCAGCCCGGATTGGAGAAGTGGCCGTCGGTGCTCCGACCAGCTCTAGTTCTATACGGGCCAGTCACTTCCTGCAGAAAATGACAGAGGCTGATGATGTGGAGGCCTACCTGACCACGTTTGAAAGGACTGCCGAGCGTGAGAACTGGCCAAAAGCACAGTGGGCCAGTCTGCTGGCACCTTTTCTGTCAGGTGAGCCCCAAAAAGCGTACTTTGATTTAAGCCCTGCTGAGGCTCGGGACTATGATAAACTAAAGACTGAGATCCTGACCCACCTGGGAGTCACGCTGTCAGTACGAGCACAACGGGTGCACCGTTGGGTGTACGCCATGGAGAAGCCTCCGCGCTCCCAGATGCACGACCTTATTCACCTAACAAAAAAATGGCTACAGCCAGAGACATTAACTGGTCCCCAGATGGTTGAAAGAGTCGTCATGGACCGCTACTTGAGATCTTTGCCCATGGTCCTGCGCAAGTGGGTGAGCGATGGAAACCCAGGTACTGCTGACCAATTAGTGGACATGGTAGAGCGGTATTTGGCAGCAGAGGAACTACTGATGACCACCCAGCAACCCATAGATCCTCGACAGCGCCCTTCAGTAAAGACTGGTAAGACTGTTCCGTGGGAAAACGTTGCTGGGCGGTTAAGAGAACGCAAGGCTGGAGAGACTGTAAACACTGGCCCTGAAGACAAGCCAATAGGGCTAGAACGGTCTATGTTGCCCAAACGGGTTGATAATCGTGTGGTTAAATGTTTTAGATGTGGTATGCCAGGTCATGTTATTGCCAATTGCCCAGTCATGCAAGAACCCATGCAATGTGATGCTGCCTTTGAATGTCGCAGAATGTCTTTCTTTGCTAGGTTAGCCTGTACTGTGGTACCTTCACCTGAGCTGGAAAAACAAATGTGTGATGTGTTCTTAGAGGGTAACCGGGTAGAGGCCTTGCTAGATTCAGGAAGTTTAGTTACCCTCGTGAAAACTGGGTTAGTGAACCCCTTAAAGGTCCAGCAAATACCTATTGGGGTAACTTGCATACATGGGGATACCCAGTATTATGTCACTGCTGAAGTGAATATAGAAACTTGTTGTGGGTCAGCAATGGTTAAAGTAGGACTGGTCCCCACCTTGGTACATAAGGCCATCATAGGGAGGGATTTTCCTCATTTTTGGAAACTGTGGGAATCACGTTTATCAACAGATGTGAGAAGTGAAGAGCCAGTTGATAATGCCGGTGATTGTATGGATGTACATGTGTCTTCGGAACTTACTGACCCTTTGCCTTTTGCCAGTTTGGCTGGGGAAGTGACAGATGGGAAGTCCAGTGAGGACCCTCTTGCTGGGAACAGAGACATAGTGGTAGGAAACGAAAGCGTGCCTGACCTGGAGGTAAAAAAGGATCTGTTTGCATCTGAACAGTTAAAGGATCCTACCCTGATAAAGGCTAGAGAGAATGTTAAGATTGTTAATGGGGAGCCTGTGTTACCAGGTGACAGGGTTACGTATCCCCACATGGCCATCTGTAATGAGCTCTTGTACCACATTGTCAAAAAGGGTGAGGATGTGGTGGAACAGCTGGTAGTACCCCAGCGTTATCGGAGAACGGTACTAGATTTAGCTCATAGTCACGTTACAGCAGGACATTTAGGGGCAGAAAAAACCACTGAAAGAGTTTTACAAAGGTTCTTTTGGCCAGGGGTTTATAAAGAAGTGTCTGAATATTGTTCTTCCTGTCCTGAATGCCAGTATCATGCCCCTAGACCCCATTTCAGGAGCCCACTAGTTCCCATGCCTATTATAGAGGTCCCGTTTGACAGAATAGCCATGGATCTCGTGGGGCCCTTGTTAAAGTCCGCTCGGGGCCATCAGTATATCCTGGTAATAATGAACTATGCCACTCGATATCCTGAGGCTGTCCCTTTACGCACTATCACAACCAAGGCGATAGCTAGGGAGCTGGTGCAGGTTTTTAGTAGAGTGGGAATACCAAAAGAAATTTTGACTGACCAAGGTACTCCATTTATGTCAAGGATCATGAAAGAATTGTGCAAATTGTTTAAGGTCACTCACCTCAGGACGTCCATCTACCATCCCCAAACTGACGGGTTGGTAGAAAGGTTCAATAAAACATTAAAAAGTATGTTAAAAAAGGTGGTTGATAAAGATGGGAAAAATTGGGATTGTTTGTTGCCCTACTTGTTAATGGCCGTGAGAGAAGTTCCTCAGTCCTCTACAGGGTTTTCTCCATTTGATTTGTTGTATGGTAGACACCCCAGAGGGCTGTTGGACGTTGCCAAAGAGACGTGGGTAATACCAGCCGGGAAAGAGAAAACCCGAACAAATTTATCATGTTAACTTAATTAAACCCTGGAAAGATAGGTTGTCTCTGTCAGCGGAGCCTTGCCCTTCGGTGTCTTCACCTCGGTTGCTCCCCGCAGTGAAGGTGTCAGAGACATTATCAGCTGGTCAGAAAAATCAGGTTAAAGAATTTCTCATCCAAAATAGGGAAATATTTTCAGAGCTGCCTGGCCGAACGACCATAATAAAACATGACATTGTCACAGAACCAGGGGTCAGAGTCCATTTAAAGCCATATAGGATTCCGGAGGCTCAGCGAGAAGCTGTTTCTAAAGAAGTTAAAACCATGTTAGAACTTGGAGTCATAGAGGAATCTAACAGTGAGTGGTCCAGTCCCATAGTTCTCATCCCGAAGCCCGACGGTAGCATACGCTTCTGCAATGACTTTCGTAAGTTAAATGAGGTGTCCAAGTTTGACGCATACCCCATGCCCCGTGTGGACGAGCTTATAGAAAGGCTGGGAACAGCTAGGTTTCTCACCACGTTGGACCTGACCAAAGGTTACTGGCAAATACCTTTATCTGATGGCGCAAAAGAAAAAACAGCCTTTTGGATAAAATTTTGAGGCCCCATAGAAAATATGCAGCTGCCTATTTGGATGATGTAGTAATTCACAGTACAGACTGGGGGTCCCATTTGGGTAAAGTACAAGCAGTACTGGACTCAATTAGAGAGGCGGGGTTAACTGCTAACCCAAAGAAGTGCTGCCTCGCAATGGAGGAGGTCAAATACTTGGGCTTTACCATAGGCAGAGGTCTGATTAGGCCCCAATTGAATAAAATTGATGCTATTCAAAACTGGCCTCGTCCAGTGAATAAAAAACAGGTAAGGGCTTTTTTGGGAATAACGTGGTACTATAGACGGTTTATTCCCAATTTTGCGACCATGGCGGTGCTGTTGTCAGACCTTACCAAAGGGAAGCAGTCAAATAATAAGATTTTACTTACCGATAAATCTATTTCTCATAGTCCGTAGTGGATGCTGGGGACTCCGTCAGGACCATGGGGAATAGCGGCTCCGCAGGAGACAGGGCACAAAAGCAAGCTTTTAGGATCACATGGTGTGTACTGGCTCCTCCCCCTATGACCCTCCTCCAAGCCTCAGTTAGGTACTGTGCCCGGACGAGCGTACACAATAAGGAAGGATCTTGAATCCCGGGTAAGACTCATACCAGCCACACCAATCACACCGTACAACTTGTGATTTGAACCCAGTTAACAGTATGATAACAATGAAGTAGCCTCTAAAAAAGATGGCTCACAACAATAATAACCCGATTTTTTTGTAACAATAACTATGTACAAGTAATGCAGACAATCCGCACTTGGGATGGGCGCCCAGCATCCACTACGGACTATGAGAAATAGATTTATCGGTAAGTAAAATCTTATTTTCTCTAACGTCCTAGTGGATGCTGGGGACTCCGTCAGGACCATGGGGATTATACCAAAGCTCCCAAACGGGCGGGAGAGTGCGGATGACTCTGCAGCACCGAATGAGAGAACTCCAGGTCCTCCTCAGCCAGGGTATCAAATTTGTAGAATTTAGCAAACGTGTTTGCCCCTGACCAAGTAGCTGCTCGGCAAAGTTGTAAAGCCGAGACCCCTCGGGCAGCCGCCCAAGATGAGCCCACCTTCCTTGTGGAATGGGCATTTACAGATTTTGGCTGTGGCAGGCCTGCCACAGAATGTGCAAGCTGAATTGTACTACAAATCCAACGAGCAATAGTCTGCTTAGAAGCAGGAGCACCCAGCTTTTTGGGTGCCTACAATATAAACAGCAAGTCAGACTTTCTGACTCCAGCCGTCCTGGAATTATATATATATATATATTTTCAGGGCCCTGACAACGTCTAGCAACTTGGAGTCCTCCAAGTCCCTAGTAGCCGCAGGCACCACAATAGGTTGTTTCAGGTGAAACGCTGACACCACCTTAGGAAGAAACTGGGGACGAGTCCGCAGTTCTGCCCTGTCCGAATGGAAAATCAAATATGGGCTTTTGTAAGACAAAGCCGCCAATTTTGACAATCGCCTGGCCGAGGCCAGGGCCAACAGCATGGTCACTTTCCATGTGAGATATTTCAAATCCACAGATTTGAGTGGTTCAAACCAATATGATTTGAGGAATCCCAACACTACGTTGAGATCCCACGGTGCCACTGGAGGCACACAAGGGCTGTATATGCAATACTCCCTTGACAAACGTCTGGACTTCAGGAACTGAAGCCAATTCTTTCTGGAAGAAAATCTATAGGGCCGAAACTTGAACCTTAATGGACCCCAATTTGAGGCTCATAGACACTCCTGTTTGCAGGAAGTGCAGAAATCGACCTAGTTGAAATTTTTTTTTTTTTTTGTGGGGCCTTCCTGGCCTCACCCACGCAACATATTTTTACCACATGTGGTGATAACGTTGTGCGGTCACCTCCTTCCTGGCTTTGACCAGGGTAGGTATGACCTCTTCCGGAATGCCTTTTCCCTTAGGATCCGGCGTTCAAACCGCCGTGCCGTCAAACGCAGTCGCGGTATGTCTTGGAACAGACAAGGTCCCTGCTGGAGCAGGTCCTTTCTTAAAGGCCGATGCCACGGTTCCTCTTGGAACAGACATGGTACTTGCTGAAAGCAAATCCCTTCTTAGCTCCCGAGGCCATTAGTCCTCTGTGAGCATCTCTTGAAGTTCCGGTTACCAAGTCCCTCTTGGCCAATCCGGAGCCACGAGTATAGTTCTTACTCCTCTATGTCTTATAATTCTCAATACCTTGGTTATGAGAAGCAGAGAAGGGAACACATACACCGACTGTTACACCCACGGTGTTACCAGGACGTCCACAGCTATCGCCTGAAGGTCTCGTGACCTGGGGCAATACCTGTCCCATTTTTTTGTTCGGGCGGGACGCCATCATGTCCACCTTTGGTCTTTCCCAACGGTTCACAATCATGCGGAAAACTTCCCGATGAAGTTCCCACTCTCCCGGGTGGAGGTCGTGCCTGCTGAGGAAGTCTGCTTCCCAGTCGTCCACTCCCGGAATGAACACTGCTGACAGTGCTATCACATGATTTTCCGCCTAGCGAAAAATCCTTGCAGTTTTGCCACTGCCCTCCTGCTTCTTGTGCCGCCCTTTCTGTTTACGTGGGCGACTGCCGTGATGTTATCCCACTGGATCAATACCGGCTGACCTTGAAGCAGAGGTCTTGCTAAGCTTAGAGCATTATAAATTTGCTCTTAGCTCCAGTATATTTATGTGGAGAGAATTCTCCAGACTTGATCACACTCCTTGTGTGACTGCTCCCCAGCCTCTCAGGCTGGCCTCCGTGGTCACGAGCATCCAATCCTGAATGCCGAATCTGCGGCCCTCTAGAAGATGAGCACTCTGTAATCACCACAGGAGAGACACCCTTGTCCTTGGATATAGGGTTATCCGCTGATGCATCTGAAGATGCGATCCGGACCATTTGTCCAGCAGATCCCACTGAAGAGTTCTTGCGTGAAATCTGCCGAATGGAAGCGCTTCGTAATAAGCCACCATTTTTACCAGGACTCTTGTGCAATGATGCACTGACACTTTTCCTGGTTTTAGGAGGATCCCGATTAGCTCGGATAACTCCCTGGCTTTCTCCTCTGGGAGAAACACCTTTTTCTGGACTGTGTCCAGAATCATCCCTAGGACCAGCAGACGTGTCGTCGGAACAACTGCGGTTTTGGAATATTTAGAATCCACCCGTGCTGTCGTAGAACTACTTGAGATAGTGCTACTCCGACCTCCAACTGTTCTCTGGACCTTGTTCTTATCAGGAGGTCGTCCATTTTCTTTGAAGACGAATCCTCCTTTCGGTCATTACCTTGGTAAGGACCCGGGGTGCCTTGGACAATCCAACGGCATCGTCTTGAAACTGATAGTGACAGTTCTGTACCACGAACCTGAGGTACCCTTGGTGAGAAAAGGCAAATTTTGGGACATGGAGGTAAGCATCCCTGATGTCCCGGGACACCATATAGTCCCCTTGTTCTTTGCTATCACTGCTCTGAGTGACTCCATCTGGATTTGAACCCTTGTAAGTGTTCAAATTTTTCAGATTTAGAATAGGTCTCACCTAGCCTTCAGTACCACCATATAGTGTGGAGTAATACCCCTTTCCTTGTTGTCGGAGGGGTAAATTTATTATCACCTGCTGGGAATACAGCTTGTGAATTGTTTTCAATACTGCCTCCCTGTCGGAGGGAGACATTGGTACAGCAGACTACAGGAACCTGCGAGGGGGGAAACCTCTCGACATTCCAATCTGTACCCCTTGGATACTACTTGTAGGATCCAGGGGTCCTGTACGGTCCCAGCGTCATGCTGAGAACTTGGTAGAAGCGGTGGAGGGCTTCTGTTCCTGGGAATGGGCTGCCTGCTGCAGTCTTCTTCCCTTTCCTCTATCCCTGGGCAGATATGACTCTTATAGGGACGAAAGGACTGAGGCTGAAAAGACGGTGTCTTTTTCTGCAGAGATGTGACTTAGGGTAAAAAACGGTGGATTTTCCAGCAGTTGCCCTGGCCACCAGGTCCCATGGACCGACCCCAAATAACTCCTCCCCTTTATACGGCAATACATCTTTGTGCCGTTTGGAATCTGCATCACCTGACCACTGTCGTGTCCATAAACATCTTCTTGCAGATATGGACATCGCATTTACTCTTGATGCCAGAGTGCAAATATCCCTCTGCGCATCTCGCATATATAGAAATGCATCCTTTAAATGCTCTATAGTCAATAAAATACTGTCCCTGTCAAAGGTATCAATATTTTTAGTCAGGGAATCCGACCAAGCCACCTCAGCTCTGCACATCCAGGCTGAGGCGATCGCTGGTCGCAGTATAACACCAGCATGTGTGTGTATACTTTTTAGGATATTTTTCAGCCTCCTATCAGCTGGCTCCTTAAGTACGGCCCTATCCGTAGATGGTACCGCCACTTGTTCTGATAAGCGTGTGAGCGCCTTATCCACCCTGAGGGGTGTTTCCCACCGCGCCTTAACTTCTGGCGGGAAAGGGTATACCGCCAATAATTTTCTATCGGGGGAAACCCACGCATCATCACACACTTCATTTAATTTATCTGATTCAGGAAAAACTACAGGTAGTTTTTTCACCTCACACATAATACCCTTTTTTGTGGTACTTGGAGTATCAGAAATATGTAACACCTCCTTCATTGCCCTTAACGTGTGGCCCTAAAAGAAAATACGTTTGTTTCTTCACCGTCGACACTGAAATCAGTGTCCGTGTCTGGGTCTGTGTCGACCGACTGAGGTAAATGGGCATTTTACAGCCCCTGACGGTGTTTGAGACGCCTGGACAGATACTAATTTGTTCGCCGGCCCTCTCATGTCGTCAACCGGCTTGCAGCGTGTTGACATTGTCACGTAATTTCCATAAATAAGCCATCCATCCCGGTGTCGACTCCCTAGAGAGTGACATCACCATTACAGGCAATTTGCTCCGCCTCCTCACCAATATTTTCCTAATACATGTCGACACACACGTACCGACATACAGCACACACATAGGGCATGCTCTGATAGAGGACAGGACCCACTAGCCCTTTGGGGAGACAGAGGGAGAGTTTGCCAGCACACACCAAAACGCTATAATTATCCAGGGACAACCTTTATATAAGTGTTCCTCCCTTATAGCATTTTAATATATATACATATCGCCAAATCAGTGCCCCCCCTCTCTGTTTTAACCCTGTTTCTGTAGTGCAGTGCAGGGGAGAGCATGGGAGCCTTCCCACCAGCCTTTCTGTGAGGGAAAATGGCGCTGTGTGCTGAGGAGAATAGGCCCCGCCCCCTTTTCGGCGGGCTTCTTCTCCGGAGTTTTAGATATCTGGCAGGGGTTAAATACATCCATATAGCCTCAAGGGCTATATGTGATGTATTTTTCGCCATACAGGTATTATACATTGCTGCCCAGGGCGCCCCCCCCCCAGCGCCCTGCACCCTCCGTGACCGCTGTGTGAAGTGTGCTGACAACAATGGCGCACAGCTGCAGTGCTGTGCGCTACCTGATGAAGACTGAGAGTCTTCTGCCGCCTGGTTCCGGACCTCTTCATCTTCAGCGTCTGCAAGGGGGGTCGGCGGCGCGGCTCCGGGACGAACCCCAGGGCGAGCCCTGTGTTCCGACTCCCTCTGGAGCTATGTCCAGTAGCCTAAGAATCCAATCCATCCTGCACGCAGGTGAGTTGAAAATCTCTCCCCTAAGTCCCTCGATGCAGTGAGCCTGTTGCCAGCAGGACTCACTGAAAATAAAGAACCTAAAAACTTTTTCTAAGTAACTCTTTAAGAGAGCCACCTAGATTGCACCCTTCTCGGCCGGGCACAAAAACCTAACTGAGGCTTGGAGGAGGGTCATAGGGGGAGGAGCCAGTACACACCATGTGATCCTAAAAGCTTGCTTTTGTGCCCTGTCTCCTGCGGAGCCGCTATTCCCCATGGTCCTGACGGAGTCCCCAACATCCACTAGGACGTTAGAGAAATGGTGAAATGGAACCCTGATGCAGAAAAAGCGTTCCAAGCATTAAAAGTGGCTTTGTGTTCACAACCGGTATTGATAACACCAGATTTTTCAAAAGAATTTGTGGTACAGACAGATGCCTCAGAGGTAGGGATAGGGGCTGTGCTGTCCCAAACCAGAGAAGGGGACGAACACCCTATCATTTATTTGAGTAGGAAACTCAGTGAGCATGAAAAAAGGTATGCCATTGTGGAAAAGGAGGCTTTGGCCATTAAGTGGGCACTAGATACCTTGAGATATTACCTCTTGGGTAGACAATTCAGACTAGTGACAGACCATGCCCCTTTAAAATGGATGTATGTAAATAGAGGCAAGAATGCTCGTGTAACTAGATGGTTTCTAGCGTTGCAGGACTTTAAGTTTACTGTCGAACATAGACCGGGAACACAATTGGCCAACGCAGATGCATTGTCTCGCATCTTCTGTTTGGGGGCTACAAGTGTTCCGGCCCCTAGGTCGAAACAGGGGAGGGGGATATGTGACAAGGACACTGGGATAGTGTTTGAGGGCAGGTATGTTTGTCCCAGGTTCTTGTCTTACATGTTTTAGAAAGTTTTAACTTCTAGGAAAAATGCTTTTGGTTTTGTCAGAACCTTTTCAGTTTGATGTAAAAGCTGGGTATAGGCTCTGAGAGAGAGATACGGAGAGTTCTAGCCATTGGGCCCAGTTCGGGTCTTTGGCCTCACAGAGGGCTAATCAGGGTTTCAGCTGGGTAAGAGTGTTATAGGGCTGCTAGCCTGATTAGTATGGGCAGACTGCCTGGGAAGACTGGAGGGATCTGTGTGAGAGAAACACGCTTTCTGATACAAGTGAGCTACACAGTATTTACTGGAGAACTCTGTGTTTTTGTTTAGTGACAGTTAGGAATATCCTGTGTTTAGTTAGTGCCGGACAGGCAAGGTATTTTCTTTTGGTGTTTTGTTTTATTTTTCTGTTTCAATAAAACTGGCCGGGGTCAGTTGTACCAGAAACTGGACTTGTGTTGTTCCTCAGCTGCTGCGTGCTGCCATATTCCTCAGGAAGAGGCGCCTTGCACCCCTACAGTGTTACAATATATATATATATATATATATATATATATATATCCTAATCTCATTCTTCTGAGTAGTGGAATACAATCTGCACATTAAATATAAATCAATAAGTAGCGGCACACGGCTCAGTTTTAAATTTTCTTTATTATTTGGCACTAGGACAAAACAAATCCTTTTCTTTTTTCAGTTTTGTCCATTTTTCTGACTCACGTCTATACTATTTTTTATCAATTTTATATTTCACTGTTTACGGCCCAATTAAGGGTCTTAATACTTCATATGGGATACTAATAAAGTTGATACATTCCATATGGGTATTGGGAGGTACTAATAATTAAGTGTTAATACATATATATATATATATAAAAAGTGTATAAGGACACAGATCCAATATCAGGAATTCTTGTTGGTTCTGGGAGTGAGTGCACCCAGAGAAACTGATCCCTTCTTCTTCACCTTTTCTGTGCCTCAGTAATAGTTAGGGCACTAATACTGGCTTTATCCTCGAGGGTAATACAAATAGGCCCTTCTGCCTGGGCTACTATGGGGCAGGCCAGAAGTTTTCAGTCTTATCAGGGCCCATGGGTGAGGAATGAGGGCTTAGCTAGCTTGAGTGTCAGTAGGTGGGGTATTCCCCTGGCTTACCCCAAGTCTCAGGCAGGCAGGTGGCTCCACACTTATGGCTGCAGCGTCCGACCGGGCAGGGCTCTCCCTTCAGTGTAGCTCTCCCCCTTGGCGGGTCCCGGCCCGCGGGTAATGTCTGCGTCTGGTGAGCGGGTGACGGCTGACCAGCGGAGTTGATCCGCGGGTCTCAGCTGCGGCTGGCGGCTCTGCTTTCTCCTCCTCTTGGCTCCCGGCAGTGTGACCTCCCTGGCTCCCGGCGGCCACGTGATGTCGGCGGCTCTCTCCAGCTGCAGAGGTGCCGGCGGCTGTAGTCGGGTCCCGGCTCTCTCTCTCCAGCCGCTGTCAGCGGCGGTGCGCAGCGTCAGGTCCTGCCTCCCCGACAGCGGCTCTCCTCACTGCTGCAGCGGTCAGCGGCCCTGGGATCCTTCTCTTCCTGGCGGCTCCCTCCGATCCCCTCCGCACACAGGTCAGTCCAGCCCTGCTGGCAGCGCGGCAACGCTGCTCTTTTTAAATAGGTCCTCCCCTCTGTTGCCGCGCCAAAAGCGGCCAATCCTGCAGGATTCCAGGGTTTCCCGCTTTCTGGCATCCGGCGGCTGGCCCTGGGTCCTAATGTCACATCTATTACAGGCACCAGGAAAGGGGTTTAAACCCTAAAAGTGCCTGCCACGTAAAAGTCCCTCAGGCAGTCCTGGCTGCCATTATGGCTGCATGACATGCTGCAGGGATACAAGGTATCACACCAGTGTCTGTGGAACTGATCATAGATGTGATAAATTTACACATCTACGATCTGATCTGAATTAGGCCCCAGGTGCGATTTGCACC